>NC_059331.1:134338726-134391226 GCF_018350155.1 Leopardus geoffroyi | reverse complement strand
TTTATTTTACATGTAAGAGGCAAAGAAATGACAGATCTGCCCTGCTGACAAACATGAGACTCTCTAGTGACCCTCCACTGTGCATAGCAGAAATTCCTGTTTGACTGAATTGGTTGATGGCATCTTCAGAAGTTTCTGCATAAAAATTGCACATAAATACTGATTTACTGACAGATAAGTGGTCTTTAAGAAATAGAAAAAGGACAGAGGTAAATGGCAAAGGTGACAACATGGGAAGTGTGAGGGATAAGTTGCTCAGTATAAGAGATGGTAGTGTGACTGACCTAACAAAGGTGAAACTTAGCCAGTGCTACCAGTGCATTTCATTTGGATTTGGGCCATGAACTATGATGGACTACATAGCTGGGGTCCAGTATGAAGCTGCCAGCCACGACTATACTCTGTAAAAAGGAATGCCCTGGGGCTTGAACTGACAAGAGAAAGGAGGGAAGGAAGAAGGGGAGGGAGGGAATCGAAAATATGTGATAGATATTTGCAGATGTAGCTAGAGACGTGGGCAGCAAGAAGGGAAACCAAGGAAGGTGGGCCCTTTGCATCCACAGCCCCTATTCTGATCTCAGACCCCAACTTGATGCCTTTATGAGATCAGACTACTGGCCATGGCAAAACAAAGCCTAATTTTAACTCACCCAATGTTCCAGAAATGATTTTTCTCTTGCAAAATATCAACTTTCTTTGCCTGGGCAAGCTTATTTTCCAAAGAGTAAAACAAACACAAACTTCTCCTTGTCCCCCTATCTTCTCCTACTCTTTCTTCTGGCTGCCCCCTCTCTCATTTATTGTCCCTCATGGGAAGATCCTGATGGCTGCTATTCCTTGTAAGGTTGACTAACCTAATTAAGTTGGGTTTCTATTCATAACTTGACCTCTATGCAGAGGAAATAAATTACTAGGTCTCCATAAGATAATAAATACAGGACTTGAAAATTATAAAGCCACAGTTGTATATCAATCGATGACTAAGAAATGTCCAATTGAAAAATATATGAAATAGGAAATTTCCCCAGCATCTTTCCAAAGCAAAGTCTATTTAAAGATATACTGTGCAGGGGTGCTTGGGTGGCTCAGTCAGTTAAGCGTCCAACTCTTGATTTCAGCTCAGGTCATGATCTCTGGGTTCAAGAGTTCCAGCCCCGCATCGAGTCCTGCATCAAGCTGTGCATGGAGACCTGTGTTGAGCCCTGCATTGGGCTCCATGCTGGCAGTGCAGAGCCTGATTGGGATTCTCTCTCTGCCTCTCCTGCTCACTCTCTCTCTCTCTCTCTAAATAAATAAATAAGTAAACTTTAAAAAAGAAGATATATTGTACAAATTGCAAACTCAATTTTTGCCCTAAAATGTAAATATATTAAAAACACGGTACCTAAAAAATTACCTTTTGATATTTTACCTCTCGAACTTAATTAATATAATCTACTGTTAAACTTAACAGGAGTTTCAAAACCATACTAAATGATCCCTTCTTCTTTTCTGCCCTTTTTTTTGGGTAACTATTGATTGATCAATCAATAAATCTATCCATCAAGCCAGCCAGCCATTCATCAGTTTCTATATTTATCCATCTGTATATCTGTCATCTAATATGTCATCTAATATACAATTACTTGATCCAGAATTTAGTAGTGATCTTTAATATTAAAGCTCTTTACTGAGTTTTTTTCTTAAACATACTACTCATTCAATTTAAAATTAATGAAAAAAAATGTGATCTGATGGCAGTTGCTGTGCCTTGTTTACAGTAAACTAAGATATGAATATAAATTGTTTTCTCAAAGTATACATTATTATTTGGAAAAAATGAATATTCCAGTATAGATCCAGCTTGAGATTCAGAATTCTGTGTTCACAAAATACCCATGATTTTGTCTAGCTTTAAGCCCATGAAATATATTCTTAACTTTATGTTAGTATTTGGAATTTTGTACAGTTAGTAAAAGCAAAATTGAAGAAACACCTGAAAAACAAATATGCTGCTATGATGCCATGAAGATGTAAAATTGAACTCTGAATTCTAGTAACTAAAAGAAATGCTTAGTGGAAAATGTTTTTGTGAGTTTTATCTGGGCATATCCAACTTTCACCTCCAGCCAGAGCAATTTAGTTTACAAATGTATAGAATTCATTAAAATAAGCAAGACATACTTAGTATCAAGAAAGTAAATATACAGGTTTTAATATAATTATCTAATCTTCCAGTGACGACTTTTAGAGTGACACCTCCATCTGGAAATCCAAAACTACATGACAAATTCTGTCATCAACAAAAACGGAACCAAGCATACTCTCTCCACTTTAAACTTAAAATATTATTGCTGATACAAATAGTTGTGATTTATAACATATGGAATGTCAATAAAAAGTTACATTGTAATGCCAAGAAATGTTTATATCACCTGTATATAATAATGATGCCATGAAATGTTGACAATGAATGAATGTCCTTTTAACACTGATTCTGAAGATTCATCTAACTTTGTAGATTGTTGCCTTGTTATCAGTTCTACAGCAGATCTTGTATACATCTTGTTTTGAGGATATGATCTAATTTGTGGCATACTTGAATCCAAGACTGAATGACTATAGGCTTTGGTACACAGGCTTAAATATCTACGTATATTTATAATATATGCATGATTTGATATAGATTGAAATGCACATACCAATATATTTGCATTCACGTGTATACGCATATCTGTATATATGGTTGTGTTTGTGTAGAGAGAGATCTCCAGCGTGATGTGTGTACACGTACATGTATAGGTATATAGATGTATCACTGCATGTCTATACATATGTTTTCATCTAAAATGCTTAATTAGAAACAGATTTTGTGATTTTAGAGTATTATTTCAACTATGTCTTTTATTGCCACCTATCCCAAATAATTTTAACCAACATTTCCTTAAATTATTTGTTTCCCTAATAATTTATCAAATAAAATTATTTGTTATCTTACCTGCTATTAATCAGACAATTGGGTTACTAAGTTCTACTTTGAAAGAAACCCTTCCGGAAATTTTGCAGAGAAGTTAATAGGGAGGCAGGGGGCAAGAAGGATGTTTCACAGTCATTCATACCTTAGCATGAATTAGTTTAATTAGTCTTATGGTTAGCGCTGGTATGGAACAAGATAGACATTAACTCATATTCTTGCAGTGTTTATAATAACGATTTAACATTTATTGACTGCCTGTTAAGTTTCAGGCACTGTGCTAATTTCACTTCTTACAGTCTTCACCTTACTGTTAATAAGACTAAACAAGATTCCGAGTGCATGTAGAAAGGACGGTGATATAGTACCGGAGAGAGTTACAGTGGTTCATGGAGTGAACCTTGCAGACCTGCATTCAAATCTGTGTCCACTGCTGTTCACTCCTGTGACCATAAGGGCATACAGTTTGCTTCGGAACTTTGGCTTCCACATTTGTAAAATAAGAATGAAAATATCTGCCAGGCAGAGTTGCAGGGAGGCTCACACAGCAGTTGCCCAATCATGGTAGGTATAATTGTGGTAGAGAAGGGAAGAACAGTTGTTAAGATGTATATTTACATAGGATATATACAATTAAAATAAAATGTATATGAGCAAATGGGTAAAGTAAAAGGAAAGCAGGATTATTTGTTTCTTGTAACAACCTGAGACTATCTTTCCAAGCAAGAAAAAAACTACCGAGGTTATATATCTGTTAACAAGTAAGTTTATCCTTCTGACAATCCAAAGTAAGATTATTCATTTTATTCATGTCAGTGGAATCCTATCCCATTTTCACTGTTAGCCAAGCTCATCTGTCTCTTAATAGATGTACTCTCCAACAATGATGCCAAAAAACGCCAGTTTACCTACAATAAAGCTATGCTTTCTTTTTTAACCTTCTTTAATGTTCATTTATTTTTGAGGGACAGAGAGAGAGACAGAGTGGGAGTGAGGGAGGGGTAGGGAGAGAGGGAGACCCAGAATCCGAAGCAGGCTGCAGGCTCTGAGCTGTCAGCACAGAGCCTAATGTAGGGCTCAAATTCATGAACTGTGAGATCATGACCTGTGCTAAAGTCAGACACTCAACCGATTGAGCCACCCAGGTGCCCCAAAGCTATGCTTTCTTATTGGCCATACACATTAATGTTAACAGTCATGGACTACCTTTAAACATCTAGACCGATAACACAAATATGGATCACGTTTTGTTACTCTGCTAGTTGGAGGTGGAAACTTGTTTCTTTTATCAAAATACTTTCCTCATATTTAAGAAAAAAAAATTAAAAAAAAAACTCCCCTTTTACACTTCAATATGTGGAATCAAATTATTTTAAACACCTCTAAGGACAGTAAGCAGAGTAAGCATGTAGGTCATGAATGCATCACTTGCAGAAGTTTGAGAAAGTTATTTAGGACAGTGTTAAATTATTTTCTTTCTTGACTCTAAGTTATTAATTTTGAGGATAAGGAAAGGAAGGTGCTGGATAAAATTGGCAGCTTTGAATTCTAATGCCAGCACTGTCTGTACTGCTGTTACATTGTAACTGTTAAGAGGAAGCTCCACTCCCAACTCCCACTGTGCCTGTGGCCTCATGTATTTATAAAAAGAGAATGATGGTATTGAACTTTCTTAATGGAAAAATTTTTTAAAAATATTTTCTAGATCTAAATTTTCACGAAAAAAAATTTTGTCAGAAGTCACAGAATTGTTTTCAAAGGATAAACACTCTTAGCACTAAAACATACAACTATTAAGAAAGCGCAAATATTTTTAATACAAGATCAAACTTTATTTTCCTCAGTGTAGTTTGTTAGTGTGTCTTGAGTGAATATCTGGCCAGAAAGTCGGCAAAATATATATGCTAAATGACACAGAGTATCTTGTACCTCTGATTTGATCAAAGTAATTAGTATAGACCACATATAATATAGATGTTTTTGCAACCAGCAACTGTGATAATAACTTTTATCACCAAAAGAGATCATGTTGGGTACATTGCCCACAAGTGTCATATGATAATAATGTTTAGGGACAGTTCCTTTGAGAGGAATATTTCACAAATTTAGTTCAGCTATATAACCACTTGATATGAACTTTCAAAGAGTCCTCAAGCAGTTGTCTGAAATCAAGCAAAAGTTCACAGTTTCGAGAATATTGTTGCATCTTGGAATAATGCATTTCTGATGGTTTGAAGCTTTTAGAAAATTAGACAGTATACCCTCAAAGATTGCAGTGGACTTAAATTTAAATGTAATTTTAAAACATTTTTATGTGTGTTAATGTTAAATTTCAGTGCATTATTGAGCACTAGCACAGTGCCTTACCCACAGTAGGCACAAGAAAAAATTTAAATGCAATTTAGTGCTTACTGTGTTTTTCTTCAAACTCTTTGCAGTTTGTCCTTTTTGTTAATTATATAATTTCAATCCATAAAGTGAATAGGACTTGTATGTACGTTTTTGGGACTGGTTTTTGTGGCCTTTGTCATTTGCTATAGTAATAGGAGTTACTTCTTTTTTCATGAGAAACTATCTTCTAAATAAGCAATTTAGAAGATAGTTTCTCATGAAAAAAGAAGTAGAATCTGAGATAGCATACTAATAAAAAAGATGGATTCTACTGAATGGATTTCCAGATAAATTGTACATTTTAGCATAATACTAGGTATTTTCATTCTAAAATGTCTGGTCTAATCTTCAATTCTGAGAGCATTAGAAATATGTCTTGATATTAATTTTATTTATACATCTATGTATGTACATAATATGTAATATATATTACCATAAATATTAAATCCAAAAATGCATACCTTACAGAGTTATTAGACATTTGAAAACAAGTTGGCATTTATAATTTTCTGGATAATAGCTGACTGATTCTTAGGAGAGAATAAAGCAATACGTTTTGGTGACCCGTCTTATATGCACTGATAGTCTCGTTCTATTTTTTTCTTTTTCATTTTTTTCCCCTTCAGAACAAAAAGAATTCCTTTCATAAATCATGGACGGCAAATATCACTTGTTTCTGGCATATGCCACGTATTAGAACATTTAGACAATATACTTTGGTTGAAGATCTCCATGGGCTACCGTAGCTGTGTGACCTTGGGTGATTTCTTAACCATCCTGTAAAGTGGGGATAATAATACTAACTCATGACTTTGTGGTTAAAGATTAAATACAATAAGGCATGAAAAATGCTTAGTGTTGTGCATGGTACATAAATAGTAACTCTTAATATCGTCATTTTTCAATGACTCTGAAGAAGAAAGTCTGAAAAGATAAGATGTGGAAATAGAAAATACAGAGGGGCGCCTGGGTGGCGCAGTCGGTTAAGCGTCCGACTTCAGCCAGGTCACTATCTCGCGGTCCGTGAGTTCCAGCCCCGCGTCAGGCTCTGGGCTGATGGCTCAGAGCCTGGAGCCTGTTTCCGATTCTGTGTCTCCCTCTCTCTCTGCCCCTCCCCCGTTCATGCTCTGTCTCTCTCTGTCCCAAAAATAAATAAACGTTGAAAAAAAAATTTAAAAGAAAATACAGAAACAAAACTCTCTTGAAGGCTGTCTGCTTAAGAACAGTGCCTGCTTAACACAATTGAAGCAAATGTATTTTTCAAAAGATGTGAGTACTGGACTTGTTAGTCTGTTTTGAGTGTATATATACATAGGTTCTAAAATATATTTCTTTTAGGGACACCTGGGTGGCTCAGTCCGTTGAGTGTCTGACTTTGGCACAGGTCATGATCTTGCGGTTCATGAGTTCAAGCCCCGCATCGGGCTCTGTGCTGACAGCTCAGAGCCTGGAGTCTGCTTCAGATTCTGTCTCCCTCTGTCTCTGTCCCTCCCCAGCTCATGCTTTGTCTATCTCTCAAAAATAAATAAAAACATTTAAAAAAATTATAAAATATATTTCTTTTAGCCTTACTGATATACGTTGTTTTAAATATTCTTTCCCTAAGTTTTATTTTGTACTTTAAGTGATTGAAATAGTATACACAAATGCACTAGTAGTAAAGATATGCATATTTCACACACACAGACACACACACACACACACCTCTTACCACTGGGAACTGGGGAAAGAAGACCAGGGAAAATAGAAATAGTAGTGCATATCATACTAGTGCATCACTAGCATGTACCAGTGTGTCCAACTGGGTGAATGCTGCTATGGGCGAAGACACTAGGACAAAACATCTGGAAGAAGTCTTTTTATTTCATACATGCACACACTTACACTTTCAGCTCTATCACATACACATATATATTCCTAAGAATATCTTCACACATCATGTTTCCTCTTTAAAAGCAAATGCATTTAAATGCAAGGCCATTCTGTTTTGTGAAACTCAGAAATTCTGGCATTCATATTCATTGCTTCATCTGAAATGCAATAAGGAAAAGATAACAACAATCTAAAATCCATGAGCAATTGGTTATTTCTACATATAACAATGAAAGGAAAATAAATACATGTATAGTTGGCTGACTCAAGTCAGTTAGTGAAAAGACATACTTTTGATATGTAAAAGAATCCATAAAAAAAGAGGTACTATTAGAAGCTGATATACATTTCCCTTGCAAATAATAAGAATTAACACACCTAAAAATCTGGTGTTAGAGAAACCAAACCAAAGCAAACCAAAACAATAACAATGTCTTGCACAGGTAGAAGTGTAAATGTCAGAAATTTTTTAAAATACTGAAAATTAAGTTTGTCTTCTTTTGCTATTTCTGTTTTAATTTTGAGAACACTGAAAAGAAAGTCAAATATTGGATTTGGTATTCACCAAAGAATTCTCTGTGCATTAGAGTAAATATATTTGAAATAATACAAACTAAAATATTTTAAATGCCTGAAAGGTATCAGGTAAATGATACAAGTATCATATATTAGATGAATTAAAAAGTTCAGATTATTAATATTTATTGCTAAACATGCTAAAGTTCTGTAAATAAGTGTAGTTTCAGTGGTTCTGATACAGTCAAAAACCAAATAGTGGCATCTGATAAATGATTTTCAAAACTGTTTAGTGTTTAAAAAAATGTCTAAAGTTGACTATAAAATACGGACTCTGGACGTAAAAATGAACATTTAAGTTAATACTAATAAGACAAAATACCTGTCTATTTTAGTTCACAACAGTTGCACGTATTTTAAATGGCTCAATTAAAGTTTTTTTCAGACTAGGTAATCAATCCAATGTGGAGAGTGATGTCAGCATGAGGTATTTTATAAAATAGGCTTTAAAATGTAACAGAGGTATTGGAAAACTTAAAAATTATACTGGGAATGTTTTCTTGAACAGAAATAACTATGCAAAAGCATCAAGAATGCTTCATTTTCCAAATTGTAAAAAAAAATGTTTTCTGTTATGAAATATAATAATACATCTATATATTTATGTTCTTTCCTTTCCATTTCCACGTTCTAAGAAGGATTCATTTATTCCTAATTTCCCTCTGTTAGCATGTTTAACTTTTTTAGGTTGCTTTCCTTATGTGTTTTTCAAACCAGATTTGTAGCTTTGCTAAAAACAGATGTGTCTTGTCTGCTGCAATGAGAGAAATGAACCAGGCCATGGATTCATTGAAAGTTAAATCTACAAAGCAAATACATAGAGGAGAAAGAGGATATGCATGTATGTATGTATATACATTTATTGCTGACACATATATATATGTCAGCAATGAAGTAACTGTTAAAATGAGTTTAGTTCACACAATTTACATTTTATATATAAAATTTGAGATGTTTTCCTATATTGTAAATATATATTATATATACAGAATATATCATAGACGCATAAAAGTATAGATATATGAATACAAGTGTAAAGTATAAATAAAAATAGAAGTATAAGAGTATACTAGAAGGATCTATAAATCTGAAATATTGCAGTAAAGCTTAAGAAATAGTTGCAAATATAGGAAAAGACACTGATATCTTTTTATATACTTATTAATTAAATCTTAACCCAAGGCAAATAATGGAAAAGGTAAATTGTGTGTGTGTGTGTGTGTGTGTGTGTGTGTGTGTGTGTGAAAAAGAGAGAGAGAGAGAGAGAGAGAGACTGGTTCAAAGTTAATTCATTATGAATTCGGTTTTTTCTCTGATAGCCAAGAAATTCCACCACTCACCATAAAGAGAAAGTAAAAAAAAAAAATCGCAACAAAAAAAATTTTTTTTTTAATTTAAGGATTCAGCAGTCTACTTTACTCAGCTGCCAAAAGCGGAATGCCTCTTTGGTTTTTCTGGATTCCATCCCACTATTGTTTCCATCTTGCATTTTGATCTAGTAAAGCTTATTGGTGGTTGGACTGTATTCCCTCGAATGTGCACCTCACTGCCACTGCAGAGGCCAGCCACTGCCAGTTGTCTGCCAATGTGTCACTGAATAGGACTTTTGAGCCATGTCTCTCTCCCTGCCCCCTGCTTTCTCTCTGGCTATATATTAGGTTTCTAAGCTTTCTGGTTCAGGGGTCACTAATCCATAGAGTTGAGTGAAATTCTTTTCTCGACCTCAGATGCCTTAGCAACTACAGAAAGGGGTCTACAATATTTTTCATATTGTTTCTAAACAAAAAATTAAATGGGAAAATAATGTAAGACTATCTCCTAAAGAAAAAAAAAAATGCACAAATAAAAAGTCTGTGTATACACTCACAACTGTGTATTGAATTTTACTCTTATAACAACAATTTACAAAACATTAAACATGCACTAAAATCACTTAGGAGATTTTTGCATGCTTAATAATTGCTAACTAAACAGTACTAAGAAAGACACAATGCATTTTTCTCTCATAAGTTCTAATTGCCAAAGAGAATTCTGAGGCAGATATGTCATTTTTTTGTTATAAAAATTCTAATATATGAGATAGCTATAAAAGAAGAAAGCACTTCAGTGTGCAGAACACTTGTAGATCAAGTATGCAAAAGGCTAACTTAATTAGCACAGTTATAACTTAAAGAGAAAAAGTTAGGAAAATAAAAATAGATTCTTGGTCATTTTTAATGTATAGTAGGAAAAGTATGTATTTCAGATCACCCTATCTCTAAAGAATCATAACACCATCTTTATCATTGTGCTTTGCAGCAAACATAGTAAACGTTTAATCTACACCAAAACTAATTTTATTACCTATGTATTCTGAGCATTGATTGCTATACAAAATTTAATTTTGATGAAAGGCATGAATGATATATTTCATTATGTATATATCTATGAATATACACCTGTATGTACACACATGTAGTTCATTATTCTTGACTGTGAGGGCTTATGACTATTGACGTTGTCAATTTTTATCTCATTACTCATCACTGCTTACTGTGAGTGCTAATAGTATATTTCCATGGAGTTTGTGTGTGCTGTAATGTAAATTCTGACATTGCTAGTGTCAGTCACTAATCTACCTCATTCAGTTCATGTCAAGATGATACATCACAATGCTCAACAACTGTCATCTCAGCTTTAAATAGATCTACATTTTCTCAACTTTGCAATTAATTTTTTTTGTTTAGAATATAGTTACTTTTTTTTAACAATATGAGCAACTAACTCATTCTAATATATTCAAAGCAACTGCTGATTTAAAAACATTCCCTCCAAAAATTAAGCAAAAAGAATAATAGTTCTAAATGAGTAATAAAATTATTTATTATAGAAAGAAAACTGATTAAAACTTGCATTTTGAAATAAAAAAATCAGAGTTTTTTAGACTTTAAAATTTTACTTTAAGTGAATTTTAAAGAGGATTATTTTACAATGTTTAAAACTATATTCTTTAATTAGGGTGGCACCATTTTAAGTTGAACCTTCCCAGAGCTCTACAGCTTGAGTATTTGGGCATCCTCTTAACCTTTTGCTGTGCGTGCAAAAGGATGTGCATGCCATCTTTTCAGGGGTTTTCTTTCTGTTTCACTTTCTCTGTTGTCTCTTCACATTTCCACTGTTAATATGTTCTTTGTTTCTTTTTCATTCTCTTTTCTGTATCTTTCCTTATGCCTCTTCCTATGTTCTTTTTCCTCTGTTCTCCTGAGTTAGCTGTTCAATTAGCCTAACAATAAAAGCATTTTAAATTTGTTTAATTAAATCATGTGCCTCTTTTTCTCCTTCATCCTAGAAAATGACCATTCCTACACTATAAAAGTTTTGAAATGCATGTCAGGACTTTTTCCTCTCTCCTTTTCCTTTTTCTTAATGTAATCACTTCTGTGTGTTTTAAAATTGCATTCCTCTGGTTTATTCAACCTTCCATATTGTTCGTTTTATGCCTATTTTCCCAAGCACATTTCAATTTTCTCCTGTATTTCTCCCCAAATTTTTGAAGATCAGTGGAATTCTAATTTCAAAAAAAGTTATTATGAATGCTTATGATCAAAATTACCTGAAATTAAAGCAAAAATTTTTAAAAAAGAATGGCAAAATAACTGAATTGATTTGACAACTACAATTATAATATTTTACTATTTAAAAGCAATGAAATATTTTGGATATGATGAAATATTTTGAAAATAGTTGGTTGCTAAAATCAGCTAAGTCATTCACACACACAAAATAGTTGAGTTTATAGGTATGTAAGACCAGCTAAACTATATATAAAAGAAACTGTTTGAAGATGTTGAGGTTGCCAGGGCAATAGGAGGGTAATTTCTAAACCAGCCAGCTAGAGAGGAAGAATACTCTTGCAACTCCAAAGGGAAATTATGGAAGTGCTCTCCTAAAATGCATACACTAATAATACATTCCATTTCCAAATCCTTGCTTTGTATAGCTCTAATATGCAAGTATCTACCTAACTTCTCTTTTGTCTCCAGGCTTTTCTCACAGCCATCCACCTATCACCACCACCAGATACATCATACCACTGTGCAGCCTGGGTCATGTCACTCATATACTGCTAAACTTCCATCCATGCCTGTCAAATAAAGTTCCATAATCTGTCTCCAGGCTATCTTTCTAACCTAATATACCAGTGAAGTGGGGAACATACCCTTATAACTTCAGCAAAAGTGGACTTGCAGCTCTGCAGTTGTTTGCATTATCCCCACTATGCTAATGCTCTTCTCTCACTTTGGATGTGTCCGAATTTGCCTGTTAATAAACAATCAGCTTCTTGGATTCCAACTAACTAGAAGTAATGTTTTCTTCCTCTACACTTTAGTAATGCATTTATTGTACTATTTTTGTTTGTGTAGGGTTTTTCATGTGCTTTTAATTTCTGCTATCAGACTCTAGATAACACTATTAGTTGCTTAAGTGAGAGGAGCCTCCTGCCTGATTCATCCCAATACCCATCATTTTGATATTTACCATGCACTTTATATTAGGTAAGATTTATATGCATTTGATAAATGATTGAGAAAGGAATATGTCTTTAAAATGATAATGGGAAATATATAAGAGATTATATGAAAGAAGGTAAAATATTTGGTTAAAATACCCCCAATGTGGAGATCTCATCCCTCATGCTTTTTGCCCAGAGTACCCCCAACCTTTTTTCTTTTGAATGCATCTTAAAGAACAGTAGCAGACCTGTATTTGTGGAGACCATCTTACAACCTGATTAGGGCTGCTCTCTGTCAGGAGAATAAACTATCGAAGAATAATTCTCTGTGCAAGCATCTTTTTATGGAAATGAATCATCTGATTATGGAATCTTACCAAGGTTTCCCCACCCCCAATACCTATGCTACTTCTTTCTTCTTAAATTTTTTTAAAAATTATTTATTTTCAGGGAGAAAGAGTGTGCATGCACAAGTGGGAGAGGGTCAGTGAGAGAGGGAGAGAGAATCCCAAGCAGGCTCTGCACCATCAGCACACAGCCCGGAATAGGACTTGAACTCACAAACTGTGAGATTTTGACCTGAGCCGAGTTCAAGAGTCAGATGCTTAACTGACTGCGTCACCCAGGCTCCCCGCTACTGCTACTTCTTTCTTAAAGTTAACTTATCAAGGCTACGTTTTCTGGTAGCTTAGGGCCAGAGTAGTCATCTCTTCTCTGTCCCTGATCTTCCTCAAGCAAGGTGTGGTCTAGTAAGTGGACAAAACTCAACGTCTTTCACTTTCCTTTGAAGACTTCTAATCAAGGCTCTGATTTCTGCTGTTGGTCCTGCTGTTGGTACAAAGTCCAGGTTTTTTCTAGAATAAAAGGAATAATGTGATGGAATTTTAAGGAGAAATGAACAGGATCCTTCTTCCTCCCTCCTCTGTCCTCCCTCTCCCCCTTCTCACCCCACAGCTGTGGTCAGAGAGAAAAGGAGATTCTGATTCTAAGAGGTCATTAGATAATTAAGTATTTCTGTCAATCTTTGTAATATAAATAATTAATTCTGAGGACCTGCACCTTTGGCACTTCTGACATTGGCTTATGATCTGGATTCATATTTCCTATGTATTTATCTGACACCTCTTTTCTGTTTTTGTGTCACCTTTGATTCACCAAACCTGACCTGACTTTATCTAATGAGTATGTGACCATTTTAGTTGCTACAAAAAAGGTTCTGATATTATTATCCGTATCTGTAATCACACTATGACCTATTATTCTACCAGGAACACAAAGCTCATCAGATTGCAGCAACCCCCTGCCTTCATGTACTGCACACTGCTGGATCCCTGCTTTCCCCTTCTCAAAAAGAGGGCTTCCTTTCCTCTTTGAGTAGAGCCAACCTGGTGACATGCTTTTCCATTACTCCCAACACTTTCATAAAAAATACTTCTTAAGCCTAACAGAAATCACATTTTAAATACAATAAGTCTCTACAGCCCAAATGATGTTGCTGTGGATGGAACTATATCCACTTCATCTATTTATACCTTATTCTGAAAAGCAAGCGTAATTAGACCTCTTCCTGTTCATTTGGATTGTTAACACATATTGCAGTAATGGCCTCAATGTATACCTTTCTCCATATGTGTACTCATTTTCTTTAGGTTAAGTTGAAAGCACAGTGCCTTCACTGTGTCATCTTTCCTCCCACCTCCTCTGGAAAGAACACTTAGGAGACCAGCAATGTGATCACTACCTCCTCTATAACTCACCTTCACTATTTGTCCTGATATAGTACAACCATTACCCAAAACACGCATACCGATAACAGTGATTCCTGTCTCTACTTTATGGATTTGAAATGTGACACACTTGCGAGTGAAGGCCATTCATTGAATCATTTAAACAGCTATGCGGAAAAAAATAGCTTCTGAGATTGAGACACAGAAAATAGCATAACCTTATTTCAATCGCCATTTTATGTACATGGGGAAAGTGACATTCAAATAGGCATTTTTGTTTTACGGGTTCAGATGTGCCCGATTATAATTGTGGAAGTAACTAACTACCACATGGTTCTTTTTCATTTCATTTTTTTAGGAAATCTTATAATGTAAGAAAATGAATTAAAAAAAAATTTAACGTTTATTTATTTTTGAGACAGAGAGAGACAGAGCATGAACGGGGGAGGGGCAGAGAGAGAGGGAGACACAGTATCCGAAGCAGGCTCCAGGCTCTGAGCCATCAGCCCAGAGCCCAATGTGGGGCTCGAACTCACGGACCGCGATATTGTGACCTGAGCTGAAGTCGGATGCTTAACCGACTGAGCCACCCAGGCGCCCCAGAAAATGAATTTTTAAAGAAGAGTTTAAAAAAGCAAAATATTTTTTTTAAATTAGAGACAACATAATGTATGTGGTAGATATTTGAATATCCATGTAAACTAAAATTAAGTTTTCTTTTAAAATGCCCTTTGGTAGTAGGCAATAATTGCTCCAATCTATTTTCCCATGACCTCGTAAAGAGGGGGTTACAAGACTTTTAAAATATTCACTCTGAAATGTTTAATTCATATGGTCAGTGCCATACTGTTAATAAATGTTCTCCTGACCACTTCTGGTCATCAGGCATTTAAGGAACCTGCAAAATGGCATGTCGACTTTTGCTTCCAATATGGAACCTGACATTGGTGTCTCTAAAGAATCTCTAAAGAATTTCAGTTTTTGTCTGAAGTAGTAAAATAGGTGTTTGTTTCTCTCTTAGGCTACTACAAAGCATTTCTATGATATTATGTACTTAATACAGTTTTCCCCACTGGTTACATTTTAGACATGGGTCAAGTGATTTTTGATGTAGTTGATATTAAAAGTATATAAATATTGTGCACCATTAGAGCATACCAGTAATGCTGTAGTCCACCAATCATTAAGATCAATGATCAGAGGGGCGCCTGGGTGGCGCAGTCAGTTAAGCGTCCGACTTCAGCCAGGTCACTATCTCGCGGTCCGTGAGTTCGAGCCCTGCGTGGGGCTCTGGGCTGATGGCTCGGAGCCTGGAGCCTGTTTCCGGTTCTGTGTCTCCCTCTCTCTCTGCCCCTCCCCCGTTCATGCTCTGTCTCTCTCTGTCCCAAAAATAAATAAACGTTGAAAAAAAAAAAAGATCAATGATCAGAGATGACTAGGTTGCCATTATCAAGGATTCAGTGCTATCCATGAATTTATCATGGGCATATGTATGCTTAAAATTACAATGAACTTTATGTAAGAATTTAAGCATAAAACTAAGACAACATAGATAATTTAAAGCCAAAAAATCTAGTTACAGCTGAAATATTAATATAATCATGGCAAAAAGATGTGGGTATAGATCTGTGCTTAAGTTACCCTGGTAACTGTCATGATGCCCTGCTCTTCCTTCATTTGTATTCACAACTATAGTTAGCCACTGTGCCTATAGGTAAATGTATTAAAGGATACTTTAACACAAACATTTGGTGCTTCTATGTCTTGTACTCAGTAAATTACACCTGATGAGGAATTTCTTAGGTGACTTACACATTTTATGAAATCCAGGACAAGAGCAAACATTTGAGTAAATTGGTAAAATGAACCAACAAGAAAACTTTACCCATATTATAATTTGCAAGTATGTCCTTTGCTAAAATGTCTCATCTCTTCTGGTTTTGAGATGCTTCTTTCAAGTTGAATGTTTATGTATAATTTTAATTAAGTTTTTTTCTGGTGTATTCCTGCATTAAATTAAATTTCTGATACTTGGAAATATAGCCTATGTTGGGTGAAGTGCTCTAATGACAATGTTAGGGTTTCAATGTACAGCAAGCCCAGTGAAAGGTTTCACAGGCAACTCTAAGAAAACTGCACAGCAAAGACATACGTTTATCCTTTATTTAGGATGACAAAAACTTAAACATATCTTTCAGTACTGTCTCTCTTTTTCTCACACAGATAGACTGTATATCAGTAATCTGGACACCAAGTTATTTAAAGCTATTATTTAGTACCATAATAAGTAGTAATTTAAATACAAGGTAAAATCACCACATTGTCTTGTTTACTACTGATGTTAATTTTAAGCTGACGTTCAGTGCTCCCAAAAAAGGCAGCCTATGATTTGTTATCATTAAACTGTCAACTCTGCCTTGAGTTGGAAATAGATTCACACTACACTTCTTACAGCATATCACTTTATTTTCTATCAGTCAAAAAAATGCAGAATCGTTTTAATTGTCTGTGCTATTTTTCTATTAACTGTTTCATGCATTTTTCCTGGCCTTTTAATTGCAGTTTAATAGTGGTCATTAACACATTAAGGGGTGTTAGAAGAACATTTGAAGTCCTCTTGACTTCTACCAAAGTTGACACTTCAATGCTAGAGTAATTTCAGCTATTCATTTATTTAATAGTGACCTATGCAAATGTGGAACCATGTCATTTTACAAATTGACTGTAATAATTAACTAGAAAGGCAGAGTAAAATGAAACAGGTTATAATTAGAATATAACTGCTACAGTATTACGTCAGCTAGGATAAAATAATCTCAAATGATTAAATTGGTTTCAATTATTAAGAATCAGTTTAATGTACCCACTGTTCTGATTTTTACATTTCTCTTTTTTGTGTGCATTAGATGTCACCTCATACAATTTATGTATTTTATTCATCTTGGTAAAACAGGCATTACAGAAGTTTAATTAAGTAGTAAAAGACTTCACATTATTCTGCTGAATTCTAAATTAGTTGTAGAAACTAGTCAGAGTGCATGCTACATACTACTCAGGATCATTTCAATTAGCAAGATCTATTAAGCCATCCAACATTCCCCTTACACAGTAAATATATGTAACATGTCACTAGCCATCAGAATATGTATTTTAGACACATAATTATCACAGCTTTTCCAACTGGTTCTTGGATGCATCGTCTTCATCTATATCACTTGTATCATCGTTTCAACACAATATCTGAATGATCTTTCCAAAATCCCAAGAATTTTCCACATTTGCGACTTCTATACAACTGATGGCAGGGGTAGCAATGGGATCTATACGGTAGCACAGAGCCCCCACAGTCAGAGAAGCCATACACTGAGTTTTATGTTCTGTTCTTACTGTATTGAAAACTCTTAAGATTCTTGAGCAAGGAGGCTTGCGTTTTCATTTTATGCTGGGCCTTGCAAATTATGTAGCCAGTCCTGCTTGAAGGATCTAGTATTAGAACCATAATAACCTGTTCACTTCTGACCAAAGATTCAACATTTTACTCATCAGTTACCTGATTGTTACAGATTGACTATCCCAGACATGGGATTTGAGGAAATTTTCCCCAATTGTCCTATGGGGGCAGTGTGGCTAAGGAGGGCATTTACTTACCCAGTTAAATTAGCCAATAGTCTTGGCAATCAGTGGAACCCGGTCATAGCCAGACCATTTCTTAGTGCATACACTGTGTTTTAATTAGTGTCTTTATATCCCAGTACATATATTGATTTTAGTTACTAATTTCTTCTCAAAAAATTGTATTCATGTCAAATATTTGAAATATATTCAAGTTTAGATTATATGACTACCTGTAACAGGGAGTCATTGCAAAAAATTATTGAAAACAATGGAGAAAAAATCATTTCCAGCCTATTAATATATCCAATTTCTGGAATATCCTTTATCCTATAAGAATTTAAGATGATGCCTTGACAATTTTAAATCCACTTATTTAATAAAAATGAACTCTGGTGACTTCAACATTTGGTTGTTCTTATCTCAAAGTCTGGAGTTTTATTTATGCATTAAATGCTATATTCCATTACAGTATTTATTTTAGTTTTAATTGTTATCATTATGTTTTGTTTTATTATTTTATTTTATATTATTTTACTTTAATGTTTATTTCTGAGAGAAAGAGAGACAGAGAGAGAGAGAGAGAGAGAGAGAGAGATAGAAAGACAAAGTGTGAGCAGGGGAGGGGCAGAGAAAGAGGGAAACACAGAATTCAAAGCAGGCTCCAGACTCTTAGCTGTCAGCACAGAGCCTGATGCGGGGCTAAAACTCATGGACCACGAGATCATGACTTGAACTGAAGTCGGAGGCTTAACCGACTGGGCTGCCCAGGCACCTCATTATTATTTTTTTTAAATGTTTATTTATTTTGAGAAAGAGAAAGAGTGTGAGCGATGAGCTGAGGAGGGGCAGAGAGAGAGGGAGAGAGAATCCCAAGCAGACTGTGCACTCTGGGCATGGAGCCCAATACGGTGCTTGATCTCATGAAGCATGAGATCATGACCTGAGCCTATGTCCAGAGTCAGATGCTTAACTGACTGAGCCATCAAGGTGCCCCTAATTTTTATTACTGAAGTATAGTTGACATACAATGTTATATTAGTTTCAGGTGTTCAACATAGTGATCAGACAATTCTATATATTATGTAGTGTTCACCATGATAATGTAGTTATCATCTGTCAATATATAATGTTATTAAATATTAGAAATAAATATTAAATAAATATTAAAGTCCCGTGACTTATTTATTTTATAACTGAAATTTTTGTGTCTCTTAATCCCTTTTATCTATTTTGCTCATCTCCCATCTGCCTCCCCTCTGGCAACTGCCAATTTGTTTTCTGCACTTATGAGTGTTTCTATTTTTTGTATTTGCTTGTTTGTTTTGTAGATTCCACAAACATGTAAAATCATACGGTATTTATGTTTTGCTGTCTGACTTATTTCCTTAGCATAATAGTCTCTAGGTCCATCCATGTTGTTGCAAATAGCAAGAACTCATTATTTTTTAAGGCTGAGTAATATTCCACTGAATATACATAACCACATCTTCTTTATCCATTCATCAGTCAATGAACACTTAGGTTGCTTCCATATCTTGACTACTGTAAATAATGGTGCAGTAAACAAAGGTGCAGATATCTTTTTGAATTAGTGTTTTTGTTTTCTTTGGGTGAATATCCAGTAGTGGAATTACTGGATCATATGGTATTTCTATTTTTAACATTTTGAGGAACTTCCATACTGTTTTCTACAGTGATTGCACCAATTTACATTTTTAGCCACAGTGCATGAAGGTTCCTTTTCCTCCACATCCTCACCAACACTTGTTATTTCCTGTATATTTTTTTTTTTAGTGTTTATTTATTTTGAGAGAGAGAGAGCTAGGGAGACCATGCTTGAGCAGCAGAGGGGCAGAGAGAGAAGAAGAGAGAGAATTCCAAGCAGGTCCATGCTCAGCACAGAGCCTAGTGTGGAGCTTGATCTCAAGATGCGAGATCATGACCTGAACTGATATCAAGAGTCGGATATGAGAACTTAATCTACTGAGCCACCCAGGTGCCCTTATTTTATGTCTTTGTGACTTTAGCTATTCTGACTGATATGAGTCAGTATCTCATTATGGTTTCAATTTGCATTTCCCTGATAATTAGTAATGTTGAGCATCTTTTCATGTTTACCATTTGTATGCCTTCTTTGGAAAAATGTCCATTCAGGTCCTCTGCCCATTTTATTTATTGTTTTGGTGTTGAGTTGTAGAACTTGTTTCTATATTTTGTATGTTAACCTCTTATGAGATATATCACTTGCAGATATTTTCTTCCATTCAGTAGGTTGTCTTTTTTGCTTTGTTGATGGTTTCCTTTGCTGTGCAAAAACTTAATTTTGGTGTAGTCCCAGTGCTTTATTTTTGCTTTTGTCTCCCTTGTTTGAGGAGACATATCTAGAAAAATATTGCTAAGGTTGATATCTAAGAGATTACTGTGTTTTCTTTTAGGATTTTTATGGTTTCGGGTCTGATATTTAAGTCTTTAATTCATTTTGAGTTTCTTTTTGTGTATGGTGTGAGAAAACCTGGTTTCACTCTTTTGCATGTAGATATCCAGTTTCCTCAACAATATTAGAGATCCTGTTTTCCCCATTATACATTCTTGCCTCCTTTGTCATAGGTTGATTGACCATATAAGCGTGTGTTTATTTCTGGACTCTCTATCCTATTCATTTCACCTATGTGTCTGTTTTGTGCTAGTACCATACTGTTTGATTACTATAGCTTTGTAGTATATTTTGAAATCTGGCATTGTGATACCTCCAGCTTTGCTCTTCTTTCTCAAAGTTGTTTTGGCTATTCAAGGTCTTTTGTGATTCCATATAAATTTTAGAATTATTTCTTCTAATTCTATTAAAAAATATTATTGGCATTTTGATAGGGATTGCATTGAATCTGTAGATTGCTTTTGGCAGTGTGGGCATTTTAACAATATTAATCATGACAGTAGGTTTTTGATACTATGCTTCTCTCCTGTGTTACATCTTCATTTATTCTAATTAATTATGATTCCTTTGGCACTTTGATCAGTAGATCTAGAAGTGCAGTCAAGAAACTTCATGTAAAGATGGCAGCATAAGAAGGCGCTGGGCTCACCTTGTCTTGCTGATCACTTAGATTCCACCCACACCTGACTAACCCAGAAAACCACCAGAAGAGTAGCGGAATGGACTCTTCGGAGCCAAGCTTAGACAAGAGGCCCGCAGAACAGGGTAGGAAGGATGGAGAGGCGGTGCACACTACATGGACTAGCGGGAGGGAGCCGGGGCAGTGGAGGGGCAGCCCACCCAGCAAGGCAGAATCCCCGAGTCTGGCTTGCAAAAGCGGAGGGGCCGGACTGTGTGAATTCTGATTGCCAGCAGGACTTAACATCTGGAATGTTAAAAGTCAACAGCTCTGCTCTCAGAGAGCGGGAGGGTGAAAGGACACTGGGAGGGAGAGTTGTTGAGCCCCAGAAGACAGCTCAGCTCACAGGAACAAAGGCGCTGGGAAGCGCCATTTCCCTCTCCCATCCCCCAGCCGAAATCCCAAAGGGAACCAGTTCCCTTCACTGAGCTTGCTTGCACTGCACAAACACCCAACGCTGTGCTTCTGTGGATCCATCCCTCTGGCGGGTCTACCTCCCTCCCGGAGCTGCAGGGCCCCCCCCGCAGAGGACCACACATGGCAAAGAGAGCTAAGCCTGCCCCTCCCACCCCTGTGCACCTTACAGATCTACCCCAGCTAATACGCCAGATTCCATCAAAGTAGCACCACAAGCCTGGCAGTGTGCAAGTAGCCCAGACAGGGGCCACACCACTCCACAGTGAGTCCTGCCCCCGGGAGAGGGGAAGATAAGATACACACCAGTCCGACTGAGGCCCCGCCCACCAACACAAGTTACTCCGGAAAGCGCAGGGGAAATGCCTGCAGTTTGGAGCCATGGCAGGGACTACCCAAAATGATGAAATGGAAGAACTCTCCTCAAAAGAAACTCCAGGAAGTAGCAACAGCTAACAAATTGATCAAAAATGATTTAAGCAATATAATGGAACAAGAATTTAGAATAATAATCATAAAATTAATCGCTGGGCTTGAAAAAAGTATAGAAGGACAGCAGAGAATCTATTGCTACAGAGCTGAAGGGACTAATAGTCATGAGGAACTGAAAAGTGCTATAAATGAGGTGCAAAATAAAAAGGAGGCGACCACAGCTCGAATTGAAGAGGTAGAGGAGAGAATAGATGAATTAGAAGATAAAATTACGGAAAAAGAGGAAGCTGAGAAAGAGATATAAAAAAATTCAGGAGTATGGGGGAGAATTAGAAAACTAAGTGATGCAATCAAATGGAACACTATCCATATAATAAGAATTCCAGAAGAAGAAGAGAGAGGGAAAGGAGCTGAAGAGGTACTTGAACAAATTATAGTTGAGAACTTCCCTGATCTGGGGAAGGAAAAAGGCATTGAAATCCAAGAGGCACAGAAAAGTCCCTTCAGACGTAACTTGAATTGATCTTCTGCATTACATATCATAGTGAAACTGGCAAAATACAAGGATAAAGAGAAAATTCTGAAAGCAGCTAGGGATAAACATGCTTTAACTTGTAAAGGGAGACCCATAAGATTAGTGGCAGACCTATCTACTGAAACTTGGTAGGCCAGAAAGGAATGGCAGGAAATCTTCAATGTGATGAATAGAAAAAATATGCAGCTAAGAATCCTTTATCCAGCAAGTCTGTCATTCAGAATAGAAGCAGAGATAAAGGTCTTCCTAAACAAACAAAAACCAAAGGAATTCATCACTACTAAACCAGCCCTACAAGAGATCCTAAGGGGGATTCTGTGAGTGAAATGTTGCAAGGACCACAAAATACCAGAGACATCACTACAAGCATGAAACCTAAAGACATCATAATGACTCTAAACCCATATATTTCAGTAATAACACTGAATGTAAATGGACTAAATGCTCCAATCAAAAGACATAGGGTATGAGAATGGATTAAAAAAAACAACACCCATCTATTTTCTGTCTACAAGAGACTCATTTTAGACCTGAGGACACCTTCAGATTGAAAGTGAGGGGATGGAGAACTATCTATCATGCTACTGGAAGTCAAAAGAAAGCTGGAGTAGCCATACTTATATCAGACAAACTAGACTTTAAATTAAAGTCTGTCACAAGAGATGAAGAAGGGCATTATATAATAATTACAGAGCATATCCATCAGGAAGGCTTAACAATTTGAATGTCTGTGGCGAATATGGGAGCCCCCAAATATATAAAACAATTAACCACAAACATAAGCAACCTTATTGATGAGAATGTGGTAATTGTAGGGAGCTTTAATACTCCACTTACAACAATGGATAGATCATGTAGACACAGGATCAAGAAAGAAACAAGGGTCCTGAATGATACATTGGATCAGATGGACTTGACAGATATATTTAGAACTCTGCATGCCAAAGCAACAGAATATACTTTCTTCTCGAGTGCACATGGAACATTCTCCAAGATAGATCATATACTGGGTCACAAAACAGCCCTTCATAAGTATAAAAGAATTGAGATCATACCATGCATGCTTTCAGACAACAATGCTATGAAACTTGAAATCAACCACAGGAAAAAGTCTGGAAAACCTCCAAAACCATGGAGGTTAAAGAACACCCTACTAAAGAATGAATGGGTCAACCAGGCAATTAGAGAAGAAATTTAAAAATATTTGGAAACAAATGAAAATATATGGAAAATACAACAATCCAAACACTTTGGGATGCAGCGAAGGCAGTCCTGAGAGGAAAATACATTGCAATCCAGGCCTATCTCCAGAAACAAGAAAAATCCCAAATACAAAATCTAACAGCACACCTAAAGGAAATAGAAGCAGAACAGCAAAGGCAGCCCAAACCCAGCAGAAGAAGAGAAATAGTAAAGATCAGAGCAGAAATAAACAATATAGAATCTAAAAAAACTATAGAGCAGATCAATGAAACCAAGAGTTGGTTTTTTGAAAAAATAAACAAAATTGATAAACCTCTAGCCAGGTTTCTCAAAAAGAAAAGGGAGATGACCCAAATAGATAAAATCATGAATGAAAATGGAATTATTACAACCAATCCCTCAGAAATACAAGCAATTATCAGGGAATACTATGAAAAATTATATGCCAACAAACTGGACAACCTGGAAGAAATGGACAAATTCCTAAGCACCCACACACTTCCAAAACTCAAACAGGAAGAAATAGAAAACTTGAACAGACCCATAACCAGCAAAGAAATTGAATCAGTTATCAAAAATCTCCCAACAAATAAGAGTCCAGGACCAGATGGCTTCCCAGGGGAATTCTACCAGACATTTAAAGCAGAGGTAATACCTATCCTTCTCAAGCTGTTCCAAAAAAATAGAAAGGGAAGGAAAACTTCCAGACTCATTCTATGAAGCCAGCATTACTTTGATTCCTAAACCAGACTGAGACCCAGCAAAAAAACAGAATTATAGGCCAATATCCCTGATGAATATGGATGAAGGAATTCTCAATAAGATACTAACAAATCGAATTCCACAGCATATAAAAATAATTATTCACCATGATCAAGTGGGATTCATTCCTGGGCTGCAGAGCTGGTTCAACATTCGCAAATCAATCAACGTGATACATCACATTAATAAAAGAAAAGATAAGAACCATATGATCCTGTCAATCGATGGAGAAAAAGCATTTGACAGAATTCAGCATCGTTTCTTAATAAAAACCCTCGAGAGAGTCGGGATAGAAGGGACATACTTAAACATCATAAAACCCGTTTGTGAAAACCCAACAGCTAATATCATCCTCAATGGGGAAAAACTGAGAGCTTTCCCCTTGAGATCAGGAACACAACAGGGATGTCCACTCTCACCGCTGTTGTTTAACATAGAGTTGGAAGTTCTAGCATCAACAATCAGACAACAAAAGGAAATCAAAGGCATCAAAATAGACAAAGATGAAGTCAAGCTTTCACTTTTTGCAGATGACATGATATTATACATGGAAAACCCGACAGACTCCACCAAAAGTCTGCTAGAACTGATACATGAATTCAGCAAAGTCACAGGATAAAAAATCAATGTACAGAAATCAGTTGCATTCTTATACACTAACAATGAAGCTACAGAAAGACAAATAAACTGATCCCATTCACAATTGCACCAAGAATCATAAAATACCTAGGAATAAACCTTACCAAAGATGTAAAAGATCTGTATGCTGAAAACTATAGAAAGCTTATGAAGGAAATTGAAGAAGATACTAAGAAATGGAAAAACATTCCATGCTCATGGATTGGAAGAATAAATATTGTTAAAATGTCAATACTACCTAAAGCTATCTACACATTCAATGCAATTCCAATCAAAATTGCACCAGCATTCTTCTTGAAGCTAGAACAAGCAATCCTAAAATTTGTATGGAACCACAAAAGATCCTGAATAGCCAAAGTAATACTGAAGAAGAAGACCAAAGCGGGAGGCATCACAATCCCAGACTTTAGCCTCTACTACAAAGCTGTAATCAAGACAGCATGGTACTGGCACAAAAACAGACACATAGA
The DNA here is from genome assembly GCF_018350155.1 of Leopardus geoffroyi. NCBI lineage: Eukaryota > Metazoa > Chordata > Mammalia > Carnivora > Felidae > Leopardus > Leopardus geoffroyi. Next base: position 134,366,032 of record NC_059331.1, on the reverse strand, counting down.
CCAATGGAATAGAATAGAAACCCCAGAACTAGACCCACAAAAGTATGGCCAGCTAATCTTTCACAAAGCAGGAAATAATATCCAGTGGAAAAAAGACAGTGTCTTTAACAAATGGTGCTGGGAGAACTGGACAGCAACATGCAGAAGAATAAAACTAGACCACTTTCTTACACCATTCACAAAAATAAACTCAAAATGGATAAAGGACCTGAATGTGAGACAGGAAACCATCAAAACCCTAGAGGAGAGAGCAGGAAAAAAACCTCTTTGATCTCAGCCACAGCAGTTTCTTACTTGACACGTCTCCAAAGGCAAGGGAATTAAAAGCAAAAATGAACTATTGGGACCTCATGAAGATAAAAAGCTTCAGCACTGCCAAGGAAACAATCAACAAAACTAAAAGGCAGCCAATGGAATGGGAAAAGATATTTGCAAATTACATATTGGACAAAGGGCTTGTTTCCAAAATCCATAAAGAACTCACCAAACTCCACACCCAAAAAACAAATAATCCAGTGAAGAAATGGGCAGAAAACATGAATAGACACTTCTCTAAAGAAGACATCCAGATGGCCAACAGGCACATGAAAAGATGCTCAACATTGCTCCTCATCAGGGAAATACAAATCAAAACCACACTCAGATACCACCTCACGCCAGTCAGAGTGGCTAAAATGAACAAGTCAGGAGACTATAGATGCTGGCGAGGATGTGGAGAAATGGGAACCCTCTTGCACTGTTGGTGGGAATGCAAACTGGTGCAGCCACTCTGGAAAACAGTGTGGAGGTTCCTCAAAAAATGAAAAATAGACCTACCCTATGACCCAGCAATAGCACTGCTAGGAATTTACCCAAGGGATACAGGAGTACTGATGCATAGGGGCTCTTGTACCCCAATGTTTATAGCAGCACTTTCAACAATAGCCAAATTATGGAAAGAGCCTAAATGTCCATCCACTGATGAATGGATAAAGAAATTGTGGTTTATATACACGATGGAATACTACATGGCAATGAGAAAGAATAAAATATGGCCTTTTGTAGCAACATGGATGGAACTGGAGAGTGTTATGCTAAGTGAAATAAGCCATACAGAGAAAGACAGATACCATAAATGTTCACTCTTATGTGGATCCTGAGAAACTTAACAGAAGTCCATGGGGGAGGGGAAGGAGAAAAAAAAAAAAAAGGTTAGAGAGGGAGGGAGCCAAAACATAAGAGACTCTTAAATACTGAGAACAAACTGAGGGTTGATGGGGGGGAGGGGGGGAGGGGAAAGTGGGTGGTGGGCATTGAGGAGGGCACCTGTTGGGATGAGCACTGAGTGTTGTATGGAAACCAATTTGACAATAAATTTCATATATATATATATATATATATATATATATATATATATATATATATATATAAAGAAACTTCATGTATCATGATTAACTCGGGTACTAGTTAAAAATTCAAATCCCTGGGGCACCTGGGAGGCTCAGTTTGTTAAGCTTCCAAATCTTGATTTTGGATCAGGTCATGATCTCACAGTTGATGAGATTGAGTCCCATTTTAGACTCTGTACTGGCAGTGTGGACCCTGCTTGGGACTTTATCTCTCCCTCTCTCTCTGCCCCTCCCTTGCTGGTGTGCATGTGCATGCTCTCTCTCTCAAAATAAATAAATAAATAAATAAATAAATAAATAAATAAATAAATAAATAAACATTAAAAAATGCAAATCCCTATTGAATCAGGAGTTAAAATCTTATGAATTCTTTTGCTTTTCCCTATGTTATTTATACTATTAGTTTAGGACTTCCTTGGGATCATATAATAGTGATTTTGTGCTTTACTGATACATAACTGGTAGAATATTTAATATGCACATCTAGCTTCTGTGCCATGAAGAAATATTTTCAAAACTCCAAGACAGGTATTGTTCAGAATAAAGGTAAAGTCCTCTTTCTTCCCCTAATTCAGTATTATTGAAATGTATCTCTTCCTGGAATTCTAAGAATATTTTCAATGTTTAAAATTTACAGTTTGGAGAATTGAAAAGAAGGTATTATTCTATCCAGAGAATGATTGTCTGACATCTGGATATATTGTGAAAGCATTTGAGAACTAGGAATACTCTAGAACTGACTGAACAATCCAGAGATTTGATAAAAATTAGCATATCACTTATATGCCGGGTTTTTTCCCCTCTTCCTTCCTTCCTTCCTTCCTTCCTTCCTTCCTTCCTTCCTTCCTTCCTTCCTTCCTTCCTTCCTTTCTTTCTTTCTTTCCTTGTTTAAATCATCCCCAAAGCTTTTGATACCAAGTTAAGAATCTGGAGATAACCTCAAATACATCCCCAAACCAAACTGATTCACCTAAAAACTTAGATGCCATTGTCAAATAATTTTTCTGTCATCTGCTCTGTTGTAATAGGTCAATCAATTCAGTCAAATACATCAGTTCAACAACTTTTATTAACAACAATCCATCCTCAACTTTTAACAATGAAACAATGTTTCCAACTGGGTTTTCTGATTGACTAGCTTCTTTTATCAATTAAAGCTGAATTTTGAGTCAAAATGCAATCTATTCAGAGATCAACTGTATGTATTGAGATTAACTGTAAAAAGAAAAATATGTACTCTAAAGAGAATAGCAATATTTTTTTTAGAAAACATTTAGGATTTGAAAGAATGCCTTGAACTTGAAAATCACTTCTATTTTTTTTACCAAATGAAATTAGACTTCTTTATTATAATGTAATTGTAATTAATATTGTACAGTTGTAATAATATAATTATTATTAATTACATTTGGAAAATGTAATTAAAACCCATTGCTTAGAACAAAGGCAATCATTGGATTACAATTATCTGTATTTCTAAAAGAAACAATTAATATGGCAGGTTTCAGTTACATAGTACAAATAACCAGATACTGTATGTCTTATGAGTATTAATTGATATACCTGGAACAATGGTAAACATACATAATATATGCACATTTTATTCTGGAAGACAATTTTTAAAGATCTGTCTTAATACGTTTGTAATTTAGTAAGTGATTAGAAAAACACCATTCCTTTGGATTTGTTTCTATATTTAAGTGTGACATCTTGAATGACATATATTTAACTTTCCAGAATCATGTATATCATAATATATCACAAACAGCATCATTAACATTTCAAATAGAAGTTACTTCTGTATTCATGAGTTAGAATTTAATAGTAGATTAAATATAATTGCAAGTGCATTCTCATAATAGTGCTACAGAGTTGTCAATTAAATGTTATTAATGGGAGGTTAAATTTTCTATGAGTTCAGAGACAATGTCAAATTTCAAATTCCAACATTTACACTAATATCACCCATATGATTTATTCTACGTTTTTCAAACCTCAATTTATGCTACAGTAAAGTGGGCTAAAAAACAGTCTTCCTTCTCCTGAAGTAGGTGGGAAGATTAAAGACTGTCTTCAAGATAAATAATGGAGTAAAAGATTGTGAGTTCTAATTGCTGTTAGGAAAATAGTTAGTTTTCATTTACATAAACTTATTTGTAACTGAATTGGCAAAAAGAATACCTTTTTATACCTTCTCTAGTTTTTTCTGTGCCCGACTGTCGTTCAATGATTTTCTCTTACGGAGTTCGTTCTTAATGGAAGTTTTATTATAGAAAAGATACTTAGATGGATGTAGAGCCAAAACACCTTTTTACTTAAGATATTTTTTCTTCAAAATTCCAATTTCTGTTAACTTAACAAAAAATACCCGAATAAACAAATCTAACCTGATGAAAGATTCAGTTTTGGCATAATGTTGTATTCTAAGAAACAGTACAATACCTAAAAACGAAAAAAAAAAACCTTCTTAAAAAACCTTTACTCAGTCTCTCCAGACAGCAAAGGCAGAAGTAAATTCTTGACATGCTATGAAGATCTAGAAAATTCTCTCCTGGTAACTGTCCCTGTCGATTGACTTCACGGCTGTGACAGCTGCTCTCAGAAACCTCTCTATCTCAAAGTTCTGACTGAATCACCAGGCAGCTTACTGCAACATCACTCACTTTATCATTAATAAAGATGAGTAGATCAATTTAATCTTTATGGGTTTCCCCCTACCCTTTAGGGTAATCCCTCTATATAACTTTTTCACAACAAAAGAAATTCAGAGAACCCACCCAGCAAATAGAGTCCTTCTCCTTTAAGACTTTTCTTGAGGGTAAGTGGGGAGTTGATTATGGGTAATATATACGTAAGTTTATCTGGGTAACGATTTTCTTCCTGGTTGATCTTCAATAGCTTCATGAATAGCCCTCCTGATATTTATTTCTCATTTAATAATTTTTGTGTTTATACTTCCTACCAACTATTTTTCCACTGATGCTGCGTAAGTGAGTTTTCCTGCTGCCTTCTTCGCCCTTCTAGCAAAGCGTGAATCTAGAATGTGGACAGGTTCTACCATCTCTGCTTTGATAACACACGGGGCATATGTTCACTGGGCATGTAGCTGCAGTGCCGCTGACTGCCACGTGAAGCAAAAATGGCACTGTCACAAACTACCAAATATTTGGGTATTTACCAATTGCCAAGTATTTGTGTAATCTTGTTGGAGTCACTAAATTTTCATCTTTGCTGGGGACAAAAAACACCAGACTGAGTGGCTAAACAGTAACCATGATCTATCTGATACAAGGCCAACAATGGAGAGCAGACTTCTAACCTGAGCTTGGCTCTTTGGCGTGTAGTTCACTTGAGAGGAAAAAAGGAACCCTTTTATTGCTGTTCACCCAGGACCTTGTATATGGGAATATCAACTTCATAAGGCAAAAATATACGTGCCTCAGTTCTGGTCTGTTTTTTTTTTTATTTTATCTTTTATTGCCATGATAGCTTTTTACTTTCCCCATGGTGAAGCAACTTCATCAACAGCAAGGAGTCAGGAATCCCTTCTGGTGGTGAGGGAGACTGTGATTCTTCAATTAACTTCCTTAGAAATAGGATCCAGAGGAAAAAAGGTTGATTTATTATTCAGAGCAATAGCACTAGCTGGAATATTAGCATTTTTGTAGGGTGATGGGAAGAAGGCCGGATGATACCTGTACATGCATTTGGGAGCCTTACAGGAGGGGAATCCTGCGTTAGGGAACCCAAATCTTTTATGACACGAAATAGCATGCCCGAGTTTACTTCAGAGGGAGTGAGATACTATTTTTTTTGTAATGAATGGTAAACAAAACTGCCCTTTGTTCTGGAGGGGGATGCTATCTCTGTCTTCCAAAGTTATCCATTTTACAAACATACTTGAAAAGAGAGTCTGGGGGCCCAAGGGTGGTCAGTCTGTTAAGCAGAATCTTGGTTTCTGCTTAGGTCATGATCTCACAGTTTGTGAGTTCAAGCCCCACATCGGGCTCTGCACTGGCAGGACTGAGCCTGCTTAGGATTCTCTCTCTCTCCTTCTCTCTCTGCCCCTCCCGTGCTCTCTCTTTCTCTCAAAACAAACTTAAAAAAAAAAAAAAAGAAAAGAAAAGATAGTCTGTAACAACAGTCAGTGCCTCTATTCACAGTATATACCAAGTAATGAAAGACCCATAAAGGATACTCTTACAACCCTATTATTTTCTCCTTTAATATATAAATATTGTTTCCACCTCCCCCCATTTTTTATACTTAGTAATTTCTTCACATTGTTATGTTTTTCTCAGCCCTTAATTATTAGAAGTATAGTGACTTTTTTAAAGCAAGAGGTAGAAATTATTATATATAATTTTCCATAAAAATAAAATATTACAAAGTACATATGCATATATGACATTGTATGGTATGTATACAAAATTTTCCATACTAAGCACATAAAATTAGCAACAATTATATTGCATCATTTTTTACATGTTATAAAAATAATTTTTGTATGTATGTTCTTCATTTATCATGCCCCATGTAAAAACATTACATAACTAAGAAAATGAAATTGAAATATTCCTCATAAAGAAACACTGAAAGAGTTACTCATGTAATGGTAATATTGTCTAATTATGGTGGACAAAAGTGAGAAGAAATAAGAGCAGGCCTGGTTTTTATGGGTATACATTTCAAATCAAGAAGTTTATCATGAAGTTACTTGATTAAAGCATAGATGTAGCTAGAGTTATTTTTTAAAAATGATACAGTGATATAGAAACATAATAGTAATCATGTATCTCATGTGATATAGTTAGCATATTATGCTCCATTGTAAGATGATTACACAAGAAAGGTAGAAATGAAGAAAAATAAGGGATATAATGGCATCTGAAAGGCTAAGAATGCTGCAGTCTGTTGAAGCTGAAAACGGATCCTCTTTCCCAGATATAATTGTGATACAATGAGTGAGAGGATGTAGCCACAGCTAGCAAGCTGATCAGCAAGCACTGACTGGGGCAAGTTTGATTTTGGTGCCCTGCATCCCTGCTAGTTATTTTCCTTCCCAAATTATATTAATCTACCTAATTACCCATGTCATTAAAATAATCACAATGTGCCAGAATGAAATGCAGCTTTAAAAGATTAAATAACTAAATAATTTCTATCATTAAATTTTATAAACAAAAAAAAATTTAAAAGGGGCATATTCTATTGCTAGCATTCAGTTAACTGGAACTTTTAATAGTAAATAACTCAGGTTTACTGAGTGTCTTTTCTGAAATAATCTACAATTTTGCCTGCTTTTTTTGATCAGCTATGTCTAAATAAAAGCAATGACTCATGTATTTTGTCAAAACTATTTGGGGAACATATCACTACAACTATAAAAAAGTTGGTAGATTTGAATGAAGATTTTCTGGTTGGGTCATTCTGCTCTCAATGAAGGGCACAGAGACTATTTTTAGTAGGAAACATGCAGTTTCGTTTCAGAATGTAATGACAAATATTTATTGAATGTTCATTCATTTTCTTTTTGGATGGCTTTATCTCAACAGTGTTTTATAAATGTCAATGATCAGGTCTTGTTAAATTGTTGAAAAATCTATGATTAAATGTTTTATTTTAATGTTATTATAAATGGCACTTGAGATTTATTTTTCACTTGTTTAATCCTAGTATATAGAAATACAATTGACTTTATATAGTGATTATGCATCCTACAACCTTGATAAATTTGCTTTTTAGTTATTATGATTTTCCCTGGATTCTTTTGATATAGAAAATAAACTACAATGTAATCTGTGAATAAAGACAGTTTTTCTTCTTCTTTCAGATATTTATGCCTCATATCTTTTTCTCACCTTATTTCACTGGCAGTCATCCTTCATACCAAGTTGAGATAAGAACAGACATCTTTACTTTGTTCTAGATCTTAAGGAGAGCATATTCTATGTTTTAGAATTAATTATTAAAGTAAGTACAGGTTTTCAGTAGATACTGTATCAGTTTGAAAAAGTTACTTTCTATTGCTAGTAATTAAAAAGAATAATGTTTATTTATTTTTGAGAGAGAGAAAGACAGAGTGTGAGTGGGGAAGGGGCAGAGAGATAGGGAGACACAGAATCTAAAGCAGGCTCCAGGCTCTGAGTGGTCAGCACAGAGCCGACTTGGGCTCAAACTCATGAGCCATGAGATCATGACCTGAGTTGAAGTGGGATGCCCAACCTACTGAGTCATCCAGGCGCCCCAATTCCTAGTAATTTTTAAATAAATGAATATAAAATTATTATCAAATACATTTTCTGGAACTATTGTGGTTATGGCTCTTCTTTATTCTGGTAACATGTTATATTTCATTGATGGATTTTTGGAGGCCAAAATAACATACCTGGTATAAACGCCACTTGATCATGATGCGTATTTCTTTTTTCATAGTACTGAATTCCACTGGCTAATACTGTTAAGGATTTTTGTATTTCTCTTTATGGGAATTGTAGGTCTTGAATTCTTTTTTTTTTTTTTTTTTTTTTTTTTTTTTGCTTGTTTTGGTTTTGGTTTTGGACTTGTTTTGCTATCAGGCAATAGGGTAAAATGGCAAATAGAAGTTACCAGTAAAGTCTTCTGGTTATTGTGATATTTTGAGTGATATATTTTTAACTGTGAGTTCAGTTTTTTAATAGATATTCTCTAATTTTATTTTATGTCTTAAGAATTTGTCCATTTGGATAAAAGTTGCCAAATTTCTTGGTGTAAAGTTGTTCATAATGTTACCTGTTATTCTTTAATTTGTGTAGTATCTGTAGTGATATCTTCTATTACATTTCTAATATGAATCATTTGTGTTTTCAGTCTTTATTTTCCTTAATGAGTCTAGCTATATGCATATAAATTTTATGGACTATTTTAAAAACCTAACTTCAGTCTAATTGATGTTCTATATATATATATATATATATATATATATATATATATATTTTATGTTGTTGATTTCAACTCTTATTTCTATTTCTACTTCCTTGTGTTTACCTTGAGTTTAATTTACATTTTTTTTTACCTAGCTTCTTAATGTGGAAACCTTAACTCATTGATTTTTAGCTTTTTTTTAAAAAATAAGTATTTAAATTTATAATTTTTTGTAAGCATTGTTTTATCTACAAAACAAATTCTACAAAATATTATTTGTTATTTTTCTGTTTCTGTAAGTTTAAAATATTTTCTAAGTTACCTCTGGGATATTTACATATGTGTTATTTAATTTAATAATATTTGGAGATTTTCCATAAATCTTGTTATGACCTAATTACAGAATTGATATCATGTCTGTCCTGTTTTTGCTTACACATACCATCTCTAGTATGATGTTAGAATGGACTATAAAAGGGTATGGATTTCAGGAAATAGAAATCACTGGGGACTATCTTTGAGGCTAGCCATCACAGGCACATACATATCCAGCATTATGTCTTCTGTATTAACTGACCTTTTGTCAATATGATTAGACTTTGTTTTCTATGAGATGTATTGCTCTTTGCTCATTTTTTTCATCATTTCTTGCCTTCGAATTTGTTGACTATTTTTAGTATTCTATTTATCTCTACTTTGTCTTTCACTTAGAGCCTGTCTTTAAATATATCACTTAACATATAATGTAGAAATCTTTCTTTCTGTTCTCCCTTTCTCTTTTGTGCTGTTACTGTCATATGTTTTACTTCTCTGTATATTATTAGCCTCAGTTACATTGGTATTGTTTTTGCTATAAACAATTATCTTTTAAAGTGAGAGAAAAAATAGCTTTTTAATTTTCCCAAGTTATTTACCATTTCTGGTAGTTTTAATTTCATTAGTATGGATCCAGATATCCATTTAGATCATTTACAGATTCAAGTTTCCATTTGGATCATTTTCCCTCATTCTGAAGAACTCCTATATCTTTTTTGGTAGTGCATGTCTGTTGGAAATTAATTCTCTTGGCTTTTTTCAGCTAAAAAAGTTTTTATTTTCCCTTTACTTTTGAATGGCATATATTCACTAGTTATAGAACTCCAGGTTGACTTCTTTTTTCATGTCAGCATATTAATGATATCACACTGCATTATCTCTTAACTTACATTATTTTGTATAAGATATCAGTAGTACTTAATATCTTTACTCCCTTGCTTATAATGTGCTTTTTTTTTTCTTGGATCCTTTCGTTTCTTCATTGCTGGTTTTTAGCATTTCAATTATGATGTACCTTAGTGTAGCTTCCTTTGTGTCTGTTCTGTTTGGGATTTGGTTAGTTTCTTGTATCTGAATTTGTTGGTTTTAGCAAATTTATTAAATGCTTGGATGTTATTTATTCAAAATTTTTTTTTCAGTTCTTAGATGCTTAACATTGTCCCAGGGTTACTGAGACTTTGTTCATTTTTTAGCCTTTGTTTCCTCTGTGCTTATTTTGCATAATTTCTCTTGCTGTGTCTTCATGTTTAACAGTCAAACCTGAGTAATGTGCTGCATACCCAGTGAACATTTCTTTTCAGATATTATATTTATGTGTTACACAAGTCCCATTTTTTTGATATCTTACATTCCTCTGCTCTTTATATTCATGTTTTCATTTAAATTATTAAATATATTATAGTGGCTATTTTAAAGTTATTGTCTACTCATCCCATCATCTATGTCAATTCTGCGTCTTTTATTTTTTAATGATTTTTATCTTTAATATTGTCTCATTTTCTTGCTTCTTCACATATCTAGTAATTTTTTATTGGATGCTAGACATTATAAATATTATATTGTTGAGTTTCTGGATTTTTTATTTTCTCTAAACATTTATTATTGAATATTATTTGGGAAAATAGTTAAATTGTCTTGTCAATCAACTTGATCCTTTTAGGTTTATTTTTGTTTCCTTATGGCAGTTTACTGTAGTTTTTAACTATTCTAGTGCTAGTTTAGCCTTTTACCTAGGCATTGCCCATCTGAAGTATCTACCAAAATTCTGAGTGTTCACTGAAGTCTCCCCACTCTGAGTGGTCAAAACTGAAATATTCCCCAGCCCTGAGTAAGCTCTTAGAAATGTTCAGTTCACAATTACCAATAATAGTTGTTTTTCTAATAGTTTTTTTGCTCAGCCTCAAGGAATCTCCCAGTAATATATGTGCACCTTAGAATTCAGCAAAGAGAATTGGGACTTTTGAGGAGCTATGTGGAACCACTTTATTTGCATAACTCTGTTCTCCCTGATATTTTGCCCCACAAAAATCCAGCCAGTTCAGCTTTTGTGAACTCTGATCTTTGTTTCTTCAACTTTGCAAAGTTTCTTATGATTTGCTTGCATTTCTCTTCCCAGATTTTGCTTTTAAACACAAAGAGAAATTATAAATTGTACCTCATTTTTCTTGTTTTAGTGATCACAGCCCTGGGAAGTGATCTAATGTCTCAAAATAATGATTTCCTCTGTTTTGTTGGGTTTTCTAGCTGTTTACAGCAGGAAGTTATGTCTGATCCATTTACATCCTCATGGCCAGAAGTAGAAGTTCTCTTTTAAAATTTGACCAAATTTTAAGGTCAATGAGTTTAAGTTATACAAAATATTTATTGACAGTTATATTTTGCAGTATTCTTTTTCGGCTGAAAGAGACTATAGCAAATGGTGAATGAAATGAATTTATTAGGTACTTTATATCTTAAGCATCAGTGTTGTTTCCTGTATGGAGGTAACACTATTCTCAGTAAATGTAATTCACTGAGTTTAAAAATACTCCCTTGAGACTTCCGTATCATCAACCAACCAAAAAATGGGGGTGGAATATTCCATTTAAGTTTAAATATATTGTTTTGTTCAAGAAAATGATTAATGGACTATTTATAGTATAGCAACTCCAGTCCTTTATATTGTGACAAATTTAATAAAGAACCAGAAACAAGAGTGTAGAGAAATAGAAAGAGAGGACATAATATCTCCTGAATGGGATTACAGAGTCAATAAAATTATGTGATTAATATGGAACAAAGAAAGGAAGAGAGGAATTTTAAAAAGAAAAAGAAAAAAATTAGGGAACACTATAACCAAGATATTCAGAAGTGAATTACCTAACTACAAAATTCTATCTATTCCATTTGTGAAACACCCACATGGTGTGACTTGAAGCTCCCTATTGAGAGAGGTGAGAGAAGACAGCAGGGTCGTAGGGAGGAAGTCAGGTCAGACTTAGCAGAAAGAACATGAGTGAAGCATAAAAGCAAGAAATTGCAAGGTAAGTTCTAGGAATGAAAATAAAACCAGTTTGGCTACAATGAGGGGGAGTACTATAAAATAAGACTGGAAAAGATAAGATAAATTGGGGCCAGATTATATAGGTCTTTGAATGCCAGGCTGAGGATTTGCTGCTCTTTTTGGTTAAAAATGGGGAGTCACTGAAGGTTTTTGAGTAGGGGAGTGAAGTGACCTTTGGGTCAATTACTCTGGCTGCAATGTGTAAAGTAGATTGGAAGAGGGAGAGAATAAAAGTGAAGAGACACCCTGGGAGGCTATTGAATTAGATCAGGTGACAAGTAATGAGAACCTGAACTATGGGAGTAGCAGTAGGACTGGAAAGAAAAGGATGAATTCAAGATATCTTTCATGGGTCAAATCTATGGGGCTTAGTAACTAATGAGATCTGAGAGAACTGTTAAAAAAGATTCTGAGATTTTTAAGCCTGAGTTACTGAGGAAGTGATAAAGTAGGGAAATAAGGAGAGAAAGCAGGTTTGAGTGGTTGTAGGTATCTGTACGTGGGGTATCGGTGATGGTGTTTTTTGTGGTGGTGGGAGTTTTGTGCAGAGGAGGTGATGAAATGGAGTTTGATATACTACCCTTATAAGCACTGAATGATAGCAGTTTCCAGAAAAAGAAATAAAATAATTAAATTCTAGAGTTAGAAAGACTGCACTTAGCTCATAGTTGGCTCTCAATCAATGTTGACTGAACCAACCCCAATTAATTCCAAATGGTCGTTTTTCACTCATTCCTTCAACAAATATTTATTGAACAACTACTATATGCCAGGCACTTGTGTAAGTGTTGGAAGATAACATGGCTTTCAACAGAAATGTCTCCCTGGTGGAAAACATAGTCAAGTGAAAAACAGACAATTAAATGAGCATTTATAATAAACACTATATGTATTACTTTAGTTAAAGTATCAGTTGATACGCAAGAAGATAACAGGGTCCCTTCCAAGTATAGGATTCTCAAGGAAGTTTTCTCAAATGAATATCTGACTTAACTGAAAGGTTGATTAGGAGTTAGCCAGGTGAATAGGGAGGGGGAGGTATTCTAGGCAGAGGGAACCTCAGTTACAAAAAGTCAAAGGTATTAAAGTTTGTCTTTCGAGGAATTGAAAGAAGTTTATTAGGGGTGAATTATAAAGCGTGAAAAGATAGAGAATTAGATATGGACCAGTTCAGAAGGATCTTGTCCACCTTTTTAAAGACTTTGTATTGAAACAGTAGGAAATCACTGAAGAGTTTTAGCAGAGAAATAGCATAACCGTATTTGCATGTTTTAAAGGTTCATTAACTGTTCACTCTGAACAAAAATATTTACTGTGCCCTCAGGAGTTCACACATAAACAGATAGAAGCAAGGTAATAAGATAAGGCCTTCAATAGTTTAAAATGCTATTTACACAAGCTTATATTCATTAGATGAGCGTCAAATTTATAGGAACACAGATAAGAGGACAATTAATATTGTCTGTGAGGGAAGTATTGAAGAAAAGGCCATTTTGAGCTGGAGTAGAAAGTTAAATAGGCCCTTCAAGTAAATAGTTTAAGTAAATACCTAAGTAAAATTTCATTTACAACTGTCAGTATCTCTCATTTGTGTCCAATTACTGTTTTTTCTGTCACCATTTTCTATTATTCTTTTTCTATTCATGTTTAATATTGATGCAAATTTAGTTGGAAGAATATAAGTGTTTGAGTGTGTATGAGAAAGGCTACCTTATCCAATCACCAAAGCGCTCAAGTCGCAACTACTTATCAAGTGGTATAACAGCATTTCAGTATGTTAACGATATGTTATGGCCCAGCTTACCAGGAAGCATGACCATTAGCACTAGAAGTAAACTCCAGCCATTTGTTCCCTAGGAATTTGGCTCACTCCTCTACCTTTCTCAGATCCCTTGCAATTAGGTTCTCCATGTGATTGAGTTTCATGGAATAACTCAATGGAATACTCTACTTCCAGAGTTGGGCTGGTAAGATCCTACAAGGACTTTCACATTCTCTTCATGCATTCATATGCTAAATGCAGATGATCCAACACAGGACTCCATAGAGGCCCCAGGAAATGATAGGGCCACAGGATGGAAGGATTTTGGGTGACTGAGTCACAGTTTGCAAGGTAGCTGCCCATGAGAGTCACTGAGCCCATTATCACACTATGAGGTTAGAGAGAAATTAATTTTTATTTGGTTCAAGTCACTGAAAATTGGGAGTTGTTTGGGAGTTGAAAATGGGGTTCAAATCACTGGGATTTGGGAGTTACAATAGCTAGTGTTAACTTTCTTGACTAATAAAACCCTATTTTCTTCAGTGCTTTTAGGAATTTGAGTGCTTCTTCAGGCCTTCAGTCTCTGGCATAAGACTATACTGTTAGAACTCCCAGAGATCATCTCCTTTACTAAGGCTAAAATAAGTACCCTTTACATAGTCAATGAGAATAGTGTCAGTGCTGATTCTTAGGAACTTTGACTAGATATTTGAGGATGCAAATTTTTAATGTTATTTATTAATTAGTCTAGCTATTATTTTTTGAACAGACATTAAGTTAAGTGATATACAGTTCCTGCCTTTGTTTGTCATACATTAAGTTATGTGGGTAGTTTTTACTTGATTGTTTTTACAGGATAGCACTACTAGGGAATCATAAAGGAAGTGTCTCTTATATCAAAATAGACTTATCCTGATATTAAACACAGTGCTAATTTTTATAGTTATAAAAATTATCTGGTGAAAAACACTTATTAACGAGACACGATTGCTCAGTATTACCTGGTTACAAATAGATGTGGGATAAGAATTAGTATTAGCTATCATAGATATTTCTCAAATAATTAGTCATTAAGAAAATCAAAATTTTAAGTGTATGAGGTAATTTTTCCAAACCAAAGGTTCTCAGAAAAAGATCACACTTTGTGTCTGGATCCAAAAAGACCTAAAGGCCTATGCAGGGCCTTCATCGTTCTCGCAGTCAGCATCATGTATAGTTAACTCATGCAGGCCTGAATGGGAAACCCTGTTTTATGCCTACTGACGCTTTGATAGAGCCTAGGCAATTTACATAACCTCTCTCAGCCTCATGAAATAATAGTACCTTATGCTTTTGCCCTTGCTCCCCTGCCATTCTTTTCTCAGCACTGCAGCCAGAGTGATCCCATTAAAACATTTAAGTCAGATCATTTTATGACTTTTCTCAAAAATCACCAATGGCTTTTCATCTCACTAGGAACAAAAGTTAGTCTTTATAATGGTCTGTAAGGCTATGTGTGATTGGATAACTATGTGACCTCATTTTCTATTCCTCTGGTTGTTCACTCTATTCCAGTCCACTAGCCTTCTTGCTAGCTTTCAAAACTGCCCAGTAAGAACACCAGGATTTAAAAACATGCCTGGTTTCTGTCTCCTTAGCATCATTATTTCTGATTTATCAATATTTTAAGTGAGAGTTTCCATAATCTTCAGAATAAACTCATAAAAATAATAGTATTTAACATTTTAATGCGTTTAACATATGCCAACATGACATCATTGATCTTCATAGACACCCTAAGAAGTGGTAATAGCTAGTGGTTTTAAAGCATGGTCTAGAATCACCCTGAGTGGGTTTAAGTTCCCATTCTACCACTTATTGACTGAGACTTTGGGAAGTTCCGTTACCTGTCTGTGTCTGCAAAATGAGGGAGACTCTGTTCTATCTAATAGATATGTTATGAATGAATATTTGTAAAGTGCCCAGAAGAAGGCTGGGCACATAATATAAGGATTTGCTAAATATATAAATAAAAATAAATTCTTATTGTTTGTGCCTCAGTTTCATTATCTGTAAAGTGGGAATAATAATATAGGCTTAATTCCATAGGATTTTTGTGGAAATTAAATGAAATAACATGCACTGATCATAACAGTGTCTGGCACATGGTAAGCCCTCAGTTAATGTTAGCTATTAATATTTTTACTGTCATGAGGACATGGAGGTTTAGGCCGATTAACTAAAATGTCAAAGGTTGCAAAAGTAAGCATCTGAATTGAGTGTTTGTTTAAGACCACCTCATTTAAAATGGCATTCTTAACCTTACAGGGTTAGAAGCTTATTTTTTGTGAGTCCCCATCATTGAAGTGAAGCATAAAAAACTTCCAATTTCTTTTCTTAATTTAGTGTAATGATGAATCTTTTTGTTGTGTAGTAAATTTTGAAAATCCATCTGTGTTATTTTTTCCTCTTCTCAATTTGTTGATACAGCTCCATTTCTGGAATAGATTCTAGATATGTAGATAAAGGAGAGGCAGGAACTCACTAGAAGGTTGTGAAGATTGTAGTCTGAATTTTTTCTGGGATAGAATTTCTCCTCTCCTTTACCATTACTTCATTCTCAATTGCCAAACTATATCACAAAGCTCAGGAGTTCTTGTTAAAATGGAGAAGGGTGGAGGTTATGAAACAGTCTTACAACATCATGTGGATGCAGCTAAAATAGTCACTCTGATTTCAGAACTTCAGAGACCTCCCATATCTGTTTCTTTTGAATTTGTGATGTTTATTTATGATAGAAATTAGAGAAATTGTTAGAACTCTGTAATATCAATAACATAAGCTAGATTTTTTCCAAATCATGAATTCTGTGTTTCTTACCCTTCATTCGTTCAACCACAAAACCCAATAATAAGCTGTATCCAAAACAAAATAGTTGTTGCAGAATAACTTTAGGTGAGCAAAGGCAGCCAAGTATAAGTTTTAGAATGTTTTCATGGGGAAACATCTGCAAAATGTTTGTGCAGTGGGAATAACACAAGGGTTTACATAACAATTGTACGGCATATTTTCTTTTTTGGCAGTGAGGAAACACCCATGAAGCATATTTAAAAATATTTGTGTATTTGAGCTACATTTTCATTGGCAATAGACACACAACCACAGTAACCAGGCATCAGTCAACATTCTGTTTTCCAGCTGTTTCGCAAAATGTGTAATCAGTCACAAAGTGTATTTGGTTCCACATATATACATTCTTAACTTTTCCCTTCTGTCTCAAGAAGGGACACTACTGGAAAAACTGGACACATTTTGGATATTCAAATTAAGAATCATCTCAATGGAATGGTGGTGTCTCTGTTTTCTAAAACAAGCCACATATAAAGCAAAAGCACTATTTAATTCTGGGAAAAAAGAAGGCTGTCCTAAGGAATAAGTATTTAAAGGAAACATACAATTTACTAGTAGCACTGTGCAATAAACAATAATATGTAATTCTGGAAAAGCCATAAAGCCCTTGTTAGCAATGGAAAATGGAAGAGTCCTCAATTCTAAATTCCATTATAATTGGAGGTAATTGATGGTCTGTAACACGTCGGAACACTGTGTACATGTGATTAATTATTAGAACTGAAGATGGAGAAATAGCTAATTCTCATAATTTTTCTTTTTTTTTTAACGTTTATTTATTTTTGAGATAGAGAGAGACAGAGCATGAACGGGGGAGGGTCAGAGAGAGGGAGACACAGAATCTGAAACAGGCTCCAGGCTCCGAGCTGTCAGCACAGAACCCCACGCGGGGCTCGAACTCACGGAGCGCGAGATTATGACCTGAGCTGAAGCCGGCCGCTTAACTGACTGAGCCACCCGGGGCCCAATTCTCATAATTTTTCTATATAAAAATATATGTGTGTCTATGTGTGTGTGTGTGTGTGTGTGTGTGTGTGTGTGTGTGTGTGTATAGTGAAGTATAAAATATATATGAGAAGTCACTGCTATTGAGAAAGTTATCAGTTCTATATCTTCTGTTTATTCTACATAAAAATAAGTGTGTGTGTATGTGTGTGTGCATATATATATATATACACATATATATATATTTACATATATAGTGAAGTATAAAAGATATATGAGAAGCAGTCACTACCATTGAGAAGCTTATCAGTTCTAAATTACATATTCACAAGTAAAGTCTCTGCAGTGTGGTAAGTGCTTTGATGAGTGAGATCCAAATCTCCCAAAGGATAATCCAGCAGAAATAATGTTTAAGGTGCCAGTCCCAAATATTACTGAATTAAATTGAAGTAAATTTCATTTAATTCAGATACTCATATGGTTCATTATATAAATGTCAAAATGTAACTTGGTCCTTCTGCCCCCAAAGTAGACATGGCCCTTGTGTAGAAATGTGAAGATATTCCTTATCAGCTCCAGCTTATCTCTATGGTGAGAAGCACAAGTTTGTTGCCTGGCAAACCATGGCCATCTACCAAACCAGAGATTAGGTAGCTAGCATTCACCTAGAATCCGTAGTGGGATTGTGAAGCCCAAAGATAAATAACCTAGTCCTTTTGCTTTGTCAGCAAAGACCAATTAATCAAATGAGCTACTTACTTAATTAGTTAACCGAATGTATATCCCCAAAAGTTGTAGGTACATTCAAAATAATAAAAGAAAATCAAACAAAGTAAGAATTACTAAAAGGTAGAAATTATTTTCTAAATATAAAGCCAAGGGAATGCAATTTTAAGCATATTTGGAGTGAGATTTTGTTATTAGGTCAATGAATGTTCCCTCTACGTGATTAGAACAACTAATATTACCTGTAAATTTCAAATAAGTTAAATTATGTTATATTCTGTGTGTTATAAATTGTTTTCAACAGAGTAATATTATTAATAGAAATTAAATTCCCTATGCCTTCTCTTTTCCACCCATCCTCCTTCTTCACCAATAATTGTTGAACAGATTTAAAGAGGTTGCAATCTTAGGTACCTACAGGGACCAGTCAGGCTACACAAGGAGTTAACCTGGCCTTCTAGAGGCTGTGTTCTTTTAGAGACCACATATACTGTCAAAGGAGGTAAACTGATTTAGCTTAGTCAGTTGTTACTTTGTAGGCTTTTGGGCACTTGACAAAATTTCTGAGTCTATTTTTATTAAAACCTAGAACCTTGGATTTTCTATATGAACACTTAAATTTAAGATGTTACCAACTAATAACACTTTATGAAATACTGTATAGGTCTAATAGAACATGTTTTCTGGCTGATTCAGCAACTTGTGACAGCATGTCTTGTTCTTAACCAACTCATGAAGCATATGCTAGTCCAATGAGACAACACAAAAAACTACCTAGTCTAATCTGGGCATTCGTAGTAGTTGTACCAGTTACAGTCAACTGGGTTATGCCATGGTAGCAAAGAAGCCCAAACTTTAGAGACTTACATGAACAAAGGTTTGTTTCCCCCTGTGCTGTCTGTCCATAATAGTTGAAGAAGGAGGTTTTGCTTGTCATGGTTAAAGATCAAGACTAATAAAACAGGCTCTATCTGGAACATGTAGTAGAGGGACATAGTAAAGTAAAGGAGACATAGAAAACCCCACAATGGCTTTTCAAATGGCACACATCACTTCAGCTTCTGTGTCATTGGCTGAAGCAAGTCACAGAGTGCATAGTAAAGAATTTACCCTTGCCCAGAAAGAGGTTTGATCTTCTCCCTCAGCTCCTGATAGTCGAATGTCTTTGTTCAGGGTGAGTACTGGCTAGTAACTGATAGTCTTAGGGTGGGAGATGGCCATGTAAGAAAGACCAACCACGTGTTTTAAGGTGAGAGCTCTGCATCATGAGGTATCAGTGGACTTGGACTGAGTTCAGCTAACTGGGTAATGATTCAGTCTATTCTGCCTATGTATTGAAGTCTCAATAAAAACTCTGGACTCACAGCTTACGTGTCTCTCTGCATATTGTCACACATCGATACCGAGAGAGTAATGGGTCCTGAGCACAACAGAAGCCTTGCATGTGAAATTCTCTCAGACTCTGCTCTAGAGCCTCTTCCTTAGGCTGTATTCATCTGTATTCTTTCTCTGTAATAACTCACTACTGTGAGTACAAAAACATTCAGGGAATT
The DNA here is from genome assembly GCF_018350155.1 of Leopardus geoffroyi. Lineage (NCBI taxonomy): Eukaryota > Metazoa > Chordata > Mammalia > Carnivora > Felidae > Leopardus > Leopardus geoffroyi. The sequence goes on along the minus strand of NC_059331.1, from coordinate 134,346,508 downwards.
CTGTGAGTCCTTCTAGGGAATTATCAAACTTCACAGTGGTTTTGGAAATTCCCTGAATTTACAGTTGGTATTGAAGTAAGGGAAATATTGGAGACTGCCCTTGAACTTCATAGTTTGGCTAAATCTGGGTACATGGTCACTCCTCAGTTCAGTAGGGTGGAATGCACAGAGTGCCTTCAATGAGGAACACCACAAATAGGAAAACTGGAATATTTGCATATTTTAAACCAATATACCACAGTGGGCTTCAGAAGGGAAATGATACTTGCACTCAGTCATAAAGATATATAGGAGTCAGTGTAGTAAAGATAGTTGTGAAGTTTGTGCTAGAGATGAGGACAGAGTAGAATTATGAAATGTTGGCATATCATGATATGAACAGAGAACTTATGTACAGCTTTATATTTCCAAATTAACGAAGGGGGAGTGGTAGGTCTGGGCCAGGTCATAAGAGGCTACCCATGGTTAGTAAGATAAAGGTGCTTAATGATAAACAAAACTGATTGGGAAGAGGAATCTTGGATTGGGTCAGTCCTATGAGGTCAGCAATGAAACTGGGCACTAGAAGAAGCTTCATCAAAGGAGGTCAGTGTGTGAGAGAGAACTGAGAGCAGTCTTTGAGAGGGAAGCTCCATGAGTAAGGCTTTTTATCCTGAGCACTCATAGTTATTCAGTCAAATGGGACCTTATAGTCTTAAGGGTTTGAAAATGCTAAGAGGAACAAATCATTCTTTTCCTACCAAGATATCTTTATTTTAGTGAATAAGTTTACCCCCATTCCTCAGGGGAATTTGGAGGTACAGTGGGACACCTGGCTCCCTGGGTATATGAGTTTTGAAGAGGTCCCCTGAAGTCCAAGTGGTAGAAATCTTTTTATTTTTTTCACGACACCCCTGGGAAATAAAGCCATATATTTAGTGATTCACAATACTGGCGTATTACTTTTTGAAATTAATTAACAAAGTGTGTTCTCTGCACAATGTACTCTAATTTTGTTTAATGTTTATTTTTGAGAGAGAGAGTGTGAGCTGGGGAGGGGAAGAGAGAGAGGGAGACACAGAATCTGAAGCAGGCTCCAGGCTCTGAGCTGTCAGCACAGAGCCTGGCACAGGGCTCAAACTCACAAACTGCAATATCATGACCTGAGCCAAAGTCAGATACTTAACCTACTGAGCCACCCAAGCGCCCCACTGCAGAATGTACTCTAATGACATAATGACCTTTGTCTCAGTCTATCCAGGCTGCTATAACAAAAATACCATATACTAGGTGGCTTAAACAGCAGACATTTATTTCTCACAGTTCTGAAGGCTGAGAAGTCGAAGAACAAGGTACTGGCAGATTCTGTGTCTGGTGAGATCCCATTCCTGGTCTATAGATGGCCATCTCGCTGTGTCCTTACATAATAGAAGGAGAGAAGTTTTTCTCTGGGGTCTCTTTTATAAGGACACTAATCCCATTTATCAAAGCCCTCATGACCTCCTAACTTTCCAAAGGCCCGCCTCCAAATATCATTACATTGGGGATTAAGTTTCAATGTATGAATTTTTAGGGGACACATTCATTCTATCGCAGCAGTTTTTAAGAAGTGTGCTTGAGTAATAATTTGAGATAGTCAGTTTTTTTCTTCTTCTTCAATGGCCATTCCCATTCGAACTTCCCCAGGGGACTTGTCAGGAAAATAAACAGGAAAAAATGGCAAATTCTCAGTTTTGGAATTCAAAAAGCACTCACCAGCTGTAAGAACCAGTTTTATGTAATCTGACAGAAAAGTTTGGTTTTTTGTTTTTGTTTTTTATCCAGACCGTACACTACAAAAGGCCATAGGAGCTCAAAAATGAATTTAAAAAGTAGACTTGATAGTGTGAGTTTGGGGAGTGATAAGTAAGTGTTTAATTTTTCAGATTCATCCATGGGAATAATAGGAAGAAGGAACCCTTCTTTACATTGGAGAACACAAAATAGACTAGACCAGTGCTTGGCATTTACTACCAGGATCTCTGGCTATAGTTTCTTCTACCTGAGTTGGTTGAGATCAGGAGTGGTCTTAGGTCAGAATGATTCCCTCCTGCTGGCTCTAAGTCTTCCACAGGCTCATGTGTGTTTGGAAGATGAATAAAATCTTCTAAGAGGACCCATAAGAACCAAATGAGGTTCAATGGATCCAAAAAGGCCTTCCTGATAGTCGGGACAAGGAGAACCCAGGGAATGACTTGCTTGACCGTAATGGCATTGGACACATCAGTGAATTCAGAGTGCACAGGTTCTGACAGCAAAGAAAATTTGTCAACTCTGTTAAGTTTTAGAAAGGAAATGGGTCTTATTTAAAAGAATAGTTGACATGAAGAACATTTTGTGGTATTGCACAACAGCACTGAGACAAATCAAGGCAAAAAAAAAAGAGCTCTCCCTCACACACACATATGCCTTGTGGAAGTTAGCATACCTCCTAATGGGCAGGTGGATGGGCAGGACAAGTTTGAAAGATTTGAAATACCATCCACATGCTGGTGACTCTCTCCTATGTGACTCCATCATTTACTTTCTCTTGATCCCCAGACTATCTAGCTGCCTGCTCAACATCTCTAAGTAGATGCCTAATTGGAACCTCAAATTTAACATTTATAATACAAGGAATATTTTTCAGCTCTAATCAAAATTGGCTAAATAATTTGCAGAGCCCAGTGCAAAAAGGAAATACAGGGTATTTTGTTCAAAAAGCAGGAAAAAATGCCATCAAAGGTTTTAAAACATAAAGATTTGTTTTTCCTTCTGTTCTCTCTCTCTCTCTCTCTCTCTCCCTCCCTCCCTCCCTCCCTCCTTCTCTCTCTCAACTTGTCATCGTATTTTTTCATTTGCTAATGTCATGGTCCTTCAAACATGGTAAAATAATCATGGACAAGTTCAGACCATCACAGGGCCATGAGAGATGATGGCAGTACCCGAGCTGGGGACAGGATAGTCAAGCCAGGCATTTCCTCTTCCCACAGGCCACTGCCTTTTCCAAGGATATTGCAACCTTCCTGCATGGTCATGATAGATATCTGGACATGGGATGGTCTGGGAAAACCATTGGTGAGCATGCCTCCAGGAATGGGAGGCCTTAGAGGTCACTGGTGATGTGGAGGGCAAGGTTGTGCAGAGCATGGGGTATTTGCTAAGAACTCATCCTAGGGAAGCAGGATGTCAGCAGGAGGCATAATTATGTGTGAGTTGAGGCTCCAGTGTCCTATTAGATTTCACATACAAAACACAAAATCAAAGATAAAATCATTAAAAATTTCAAGATGGCCAACACAGAGCAATAAACCCCAGTGTGAAGCCCTTCTCGGAATGGGGAACTCTGTAACTGCATTGGCCTCATTCCCATGAAGCTTGCCCTAACTGTGCCCCCAGAGCTGCTTCTCTTTGAGTCTACCTTAAATCAATAAACAGGACCACAGTTTATCAGTTATTCATTGTGTATACCCGAGTGTCATCCTTAATTCCTTTACTAAAAACCCACATCACTTACATAAAGGAACTACTGTCACTGCTGTATCTAAAATATAAACCCTTTCCAACCACTTTTCATCACCTCTTAGATTATCACAACTGCCTCTTAAAGTATCTTCTGCTTTCATTCTTGCCCATCTAGAGTTTGTCCCCCACATAGCAGCCAATCTTTTAAAAATGTAAAGCAGGCCACTTCCCCATTTTGTCAGAGTTTTCATATCACACTTAAAAATAAAATCTTACCATGGCTTGCAAGTACCTGTAAATTTAATCTCTGCCCGTCGTGCTATATTCTTTAAATATTGAGAATTTTACACTTTATCTTTTACACCCCTGAAATACTCTCCCCCAGAATTTTCTTCTTAGATGTCACCTCCTTAGAGAGATATTCTTTGCTAATCCTGTTGGGAGGCTTTTTTCTCTGATACCAAATACTTGGTGTCTTTTCTTATGTCAATAACCGGTTTTCCAGTTCTCCAAAACCGCTTACATATCCATCAATTCAATTCAATTCTGACACTAACTATCCCAAATCAGATGGATCTCACAGGTGGAAGGTCTAAGTCCCACAAGACTGCTAACCACTATAGATGCTAGTTGAAATCCTGGGCCACTTGTACTTCTGACTGATCATCTATAAATGGGGGTTCCCACAACCCTCTCCTCAGATTTGATAATTTCTAGAATAGTTCACAGAACTCAGGGAAACACATTGTTTATGTTTACCAGTTTATTTATAAAGGACACAACAAGCAGATGAAGAGGATCATAGGGCTAGGTCCAGAAGGATCCCAAGTGTAGGAGCTTCTGTTGCTGTGGAGTAGGGGTGTGTTACCTTCCTGGCATGTGGATATATTCACCAACGTGGAAGCTCTCTGAACCTCTTTGTTCTAGAGTTTTTATAGAGCTCAGTCTCTAGCTCTCTGTCTCCTTCTCCAAGGTGGGTAGGTAGGGCTGAAAGTTCTAAATCACTTGGTCTTTCTGGTGACCAACCCCACTCTCAGGCTACCTAGCCCCAATCTCCCCTACCCCCAAGTCACCTTATTACCATGAACTCAGATATGATTGCAAGTTAGGCATGGAATAATAAAAGACACTCCTGTCACTCAAGAAATTCTAAGGGTTTTAGGAGCTCTGTGCCAGAAACTGGGGACAGAGACCAAATATGTTTTTAATTTTACCACATTTGTCTAAAATAGAAACTTGCATTACTCTTTTCCCCCTTCTCAGCCTTATTTTTCCTCTTCACATTTAGCACAACACTTATACTAATAATTTATTTATATATTTATTTTCTATATCCCCAAGTAGAAGACCAACTCTGAGAAGTCAGGAGCTTTGGCTATCTTATCAACCCTTTTATCCTCAGAGCCTAAAACAGGAGCACATAGTTAGCCCTCAATAAATATTTGTTACATACAATAATATATAACTATGACTATTTAACCTAAATTTACAGAACAAATTAAAATTTGACTGATTATACCCAAAAGTGACCAGAGTAAAATTTTCATATAGCATAAAACCAGGGGTTGGAATTAGAAATTAAATTTGGTTAAATGTTACATATTTGTGTACTTGAATCTTCATTATTTAATTTACAACCACCATATCAACATGTTTATAAGTTTCTTTAACTTCTGCTTAAATTGAACAATGCCTTAATTATATGTAAGATATTGTATCTGTTTTCTTTTGCTGCTGTAACAAATTATCACAAATTTAGCAACCTAACACAAATTTGTTATTTTACAATCTGGAAGTCAGAGGTCTGAAATGGGTCTCAGTGGACTAAAATCAAGGTGTTGGCAGGACTCCATTCTTCCAGAGGTTCCTGGGGAGAATCTGTTCCCTTGCTTTTTCTGACTTCTGGAGGATTCCTGTACTCCTTATCTCATGACCCACTTCCTCTATCTTCAAAGCTAGTGATGGCAATTTAAGACTTTCTCAAGTCATATTTCTTTGGCCTGCTTTTCTGCCTCCTTCCATTTTTAACGATTCATGTGATAATCCAGAATAATCTTTCTGTCTCAAGTCTCTTAACTTGAACACATCTACAAATCCCTTTTGCTTTATAAGGTAACATATTCATAGATTCTGGAGATTAGGACTTGGACATCTTGTGGGGGTCCAATATTCAGTGACCACAATGTTATTGCCTGATTAATAATCTTAAAAATAATTTTTTTAAAGCCTTAGCACAGGTGATACTAAGTCAGATGATTAGAGTGCTCTGGTAGCTTAATGAATACTACTAGGCGAGGTTCTTGGTGCACAGAAGAACGTGTGCTCCGACTAAGGGGTCAGTAGTGTCTTAGCTTCAACCAAATGTTGCCATGTAGAGATGTGAGCCCAGCGTGATCAATTCTTTCACTTTTGTAAGACAACCTGGAAATGTTAATTTACAGGTATAACCCCCTAATTTTTGCAGTGTTGGAAAAAAAATTACATGATGTTTTTCAAAACTATGCAGGTTAAAACGTGTATAAGTGGACGCTGACCTCTGAGCTGTCATTGTGCTAACTTCTAGATGACCAAGAAGAGCCCCCTGTTCTTAAACCTTCCAGCAAACTGTTCACAGGCAACTATGTGCTTGCCTAGTGAATTATGTTCCAGGCATTAGGAGCTAATGTATAAGGTTTTAATTCATCAACTAATGTCTATCTTTTGAGGCATGATATTGCTTAGAGTTAGTTCATACATTGTTACATGAACTGGATAGGTATTGCTAAAGAGACACTTCATTAAAATTATTTTGTCTTTATTTACTTACTGAAGAATATTTAATAAGTTACTATTTATTGAGCAACTTCCTCCCTCTGTGAGGCACTGTGGTGAATATGAAGATGAATCAGACAGAGCCCCTTTCTTTAAGGAGCCTGCCATCAAGGGCCTGCACATTAAAATTTTGACAAGGACTTAGGGGCGCCTGGGTGGCGCAGTCGGTTAAGCGTCCGACTTCAGCCAGGTCACGATCTCGCGTCCGTGAGTTCGAGCCCCGCGTCAGGCTCTGGGCTGATGGCTCAGAGCCTGGAGCCTGTTTCCGATTCTGTGTCTCCCTCTCTCTCTGCCCCTCCCCCGTTCATGCTCTGTCTCTCTCTCTCCCAAAAATAAATAAACGTTGAAAAAAAAAATTAAAAAAAAAAATTTTGACAAGGACTACTGAACTTAAGTGAAAAAAAAATGTCACTTCTTTCAAGGAGAATCAAGTCTTGAAGACTTGAAGTAAACTATATTTAAGTCGAACCTTAAAGGATAGAAGCTAAATACTCCATTCCTCTTTTTCTTGTATTTTCTTTTTTTTCTGTTGATAGTTTCACAGTTGTTTCTAGGTCCTGGGTTCATATGGACTTAGCTACACAATTATGTCTAGGTAACTTACTAATGAATGCAATTTTAAAGGATGTACTAACAGTGAAAAATGAACAACTGATCAAAGACTAATCTTAACTCATATTTTCCTTATGCAGCTTTAGGAATGCCTCAATAGATGGAAAATATAGTGTATTGTCTTAGTATTTGAACCAAAAGTAAAAGTTAGAGTAAGTGCTAGCGCAGTGAGAAATGTTCAATGTGATGGGCAAACCAGCTGAACAAACAGGCTGGAAATTTGTTTCATGAAACTCACCTTACAGAATTTCACCCAATAAAACACATGGGCATGTAGTATTAATTTTTTTCTGTGTCTCTGTATCATCACAAAAGGCCCTTTTTAATCATATTCTGGGTGCACATTTGGTCCCATTTGAACACAATTTATGAACCCTTACTTTCTTATTTGAATTCCGCCTTTTGACAAAATGGGCAAGAATCCAAGGAAGGCAGCGTGGTTAACTATTATTCTAATACATATAGACCAGAATCTTAATGCAAAACAACCCAAATTCACCAGAACCCAACATACCATGAAGTTGTAACCTTTTATTTTATTTGGTTATCCTCAGTATAATCCCATATCCCTTTCAAACTTTCCTTACAAATAAGTACATTTGAACATAACTAAAAGGAAATAAAAGTTATATGACAGCAACCACAACAAAATCTCAGACTCCATTTTAATCATAAAAAACCAATAAAGCAGAAGTTAGAAAAACTGTGTTTCTTTAGCCTGTTGAGTCCTCATTCTACAAAATTAGCCTCAGAAGCCTACACTCTACCACTTTTCCCAGATCAGACATAGATTTAGCCAGAAATGAAGGAATATAGGTCAAAATGTTTTATCCCATTGCAGCTTTGCCAAAAAGACATTTAAACATGTTTTTCTATCTTATTCTTTCCTAAAACTTC
>NC_059331.1:134308726-134333726 GCF_018350155.1 Leopardus geoffroyi | reverse complement strand
GAAGGAATTACGTTACCTTTTTTTTTTTTTTTTTACTGAGGCATAGATCAGGGATTATTCATTCAACAAATATTTATTTAGTGCATAGCATGTGCTAGGCACTGTCCTCAGTGCACAAGATATATCAGAAAACAAAACAAAGACCACCGTCCTCATGCAGCTAACATTCCAGTGACCTGAGACAAATAGTAAACAGTAAATACACTGTGTAAGTTATATCATATTTTAGAAGGTACTGAAGCACTAAGGTAAAGGAGAAAATGGAGCAAGGAAAAGGGAATTGCAGATGTGAGAGTGTGGAGTATGGGGGCAGAGGAGAGAGAATAATTGTTGTCTTAAAACAGTAAAAGTGAGGAAGTGAGCCAACTGGAAATCTAGCGTAAACGTATTCCAGGCCAAGAGAACACTGTTGGAGTGTTTGAGCAGAGTAATATGATCAATAAGGTTGTTTTGTTGAGAAGATATTGTGGATACAAGAGTCAACAGATGCATGTAACGATGCTCAACATCACTGATCATCAGGGAAATACAAATCAAAACTCCAGTGAGATATCATCTCACACCTGTCAGAATGGCTAAAATGAACAACACAAGAAACAACAGATTTTGGCAATGATGTGGAGAAAGGGGAACCTTCTATCATTGGTGGGGATGTGAACTGGAGCAGCTACTGTAGAAAACAGTATGGACGTTTCTCAAAAAATTAAAAATAAAACTACCTTAAGATCCAGCAATTACACTAGTAGGTATTTACCCAAAGAATACAAAAATACCCATTCAAAAGGGATAAATGCACCCCAATCTTTATAGCAGCATTATACACGATAGCCAAACTGTGGTAACAGTCCAAGTGTTCACTGACTGATGAATGGATAAAGAAGTAGTCTGTGTGTGTGCGTGTGTGTGTGTGTGTGTGTGTGTTATATACAATGAAATATTATTTGGCCATAAAAAGAATGAAATCTTGCCATTTGAAACAATGTGGATGGAACTAGAGAGTATAATGCTAAGGAAAATAAATCAGTCAGAGAAAGACAAATACCATATGATTTCACTCATATGTGGAATATAAGAAACAAACAAGCAAAGGGAAGAGAGAGAGAGACAGAGAGAGAGAGAGAGAGAAGTGGCAAAACAAGAAACAGACTCTTAATTACAGAGAACAACTGATGGTTACCAGAGGGGAGGTGGTTGGGGAGTGGGTGAAATAGGTGATGGGCAATAAGGAGCCCTTGTGATGAGCACCACGTGTTGTATGGAAGTATTGGATCACTGTATTTTACACCTGAAACTAATATTACGCTGTATGTTAACTACCTGGAATTTAAATAAAAACTTAAAAAGATGTAGTAACCAAAACATAATTAACATTCCCCTCAACTTGACTGACCTTTAGATAGATTTCTACCTGAGCATAGGCCCCTTACTTTTCTTAGAGCATTTACTTTAGAAAACTTACAGTTACAAATTCTTCCTCTGCCCCTTTGGGATGTAAGTCTTTTCCCAGCCCCTTGCCAGTTTTACAACCCAGGAATGCTTTCTAATGGATTTGGGAGCCATCTCTTTGAAATGTAATCAGCAAGAAAGATTGTGTTGCTATCTCCTGGTGTCTTCGGTGTCTTCAAGGAGGAGAGTAGGAGCCTAACTCTAATAAGCAGGAGTTAGCAAGCCTAATCACATGGACAACCCTTCCCCCCTAGTATTTTTCCCTGCTTTTCTACTATTTCATTCCAGTGCTTACAAATTCTCCCTGTGATTCAGTGGAATTGAAGTTGAGTTCAGTCTCTTTTTCCTATTGCAATAGTTTTGAATAAAGTTTTATTTGTCATTTTTAATAATTTTATGGTGTGATTTTTCTTTTATTATTCAACCAGGAAGATCTGGAGAGATGGTAGGACTCTTTTGGAAGCCTGGAACAAGTGATAGCCTACACTAAGTGAAGTAGAAATGTGAGAGTTCTATGGGAGATGGTGGAGGAAGGGATCAAAAGGCTCGTGGAAAGGGGCATGCCAGAAGGGATTGACTTGTGTAAAGCTGGAAAACCCACCAGCTAACTATATTCCAAGGAAGAACTTAAAGAACATCCTATTGCCAAAGCAATAAAGAATACACTTATGTCAGGAATAACAGAATTATTGAGAGTCTTGGTGGATGATCTCTAGCGGCCAGGGATGATAGTGGAGATTATGTTACAGAACTAGGCTTCTTGATAACAGTGGAGATGATAGGCATTTAACCACCCACCCCCCCCACCCCCGCCCAAGGAAGCAGGGGGTAATTATTGTAATGTGTAGCAAGGCTGGAGTAGCCACCAGAACAGTATGGACTGTAAAGAGCACAGTGTTCATAGGGACAAGGTTAATGAACAGCCAGCATAATGCCCAGTTTATATAACTAAGGCAAATCAAGGATAGGTGATCAGGAGGCTAAAAAATTGCCTGAATAAAAAGGCAAAGTCTGTTTCAAATTTCCAAACTTGAGCCAGATCTGAAAGCTGGAATCCAGTGACTGCAGAAGCTGGGTCTCATGAGGAAGGGATCTGTGACCCCACGGCAAATGTGTATAGAACTGATCCTTCTTCCATGAGAGATCTATCACTATTTGCTCAGGTCATTTGTACGCTGGAGAAATGAGAAGATGAGATATTTTGAGAACTGTTGGACACAGAGTCTGAAGAGACCTTGATTTCCAAAGATCTGGAGCATTATAAGAGTCCCCTACTGGAGTGGGGACATATTGTAGTCAGATAATATAGAGAGGGCTGGCCTATGTCTGGACTCACAATGGGTCTAATTGGTATATGAGCCCATCCTGTATTTATTTCCTAATTATCCAAATGTGTAACTCCAAACGTGTAACTTGGTAGTCGTCAGAACCCTAAAATTGGGTCCTTGGCTTATACATGGGGTTAGAGCTATTATAGTGGGAAAGGTCAAGTGGAAGCTTTTATTTTAAAAGTACATTAAAAGCATATTTCATTCTTGGGGACCAGCAAAAATTTGCACCACCTGCCAAGACCTAGATTGGTGGTGGTTATCATCATATCTCATTTAATTAATCACTCTGACTCCTAACAATAACCAGGTGGATGGCAGCTGGTAACAAAGATGACTGTGAACTCAATTGCAGCTGCTATGCTGTGTGTGTCATTTTGTAGCACCAGCTGTAGCTGCTGTGCTGCAGTATGTGGTATTTTTTCTAGAACAGATTAACACAGCCTCAGATATGTGGTATGCAGTCACTGATTTGTTGAATGTATTGTTTTCTATCACCATCAGGAAAGAGAGCCAGAAACAGTTTGCATCTATGCAAGATGGGCAAAAATATCTGTATTAGTCAGTTTGGGTTGCTATAATAAACATCACAGACTGGGTGGCTTAAACAGTGGAAATTTATTTTCTCACAGTTCTAGAGGCTGGAAGTCCAAGATCAAGGTGCCAGCAGGGTTAAGTTCTAGTGAACCTTTCTTCCTAGCTTGCAGAGGTCCACCTTCTCGCTATGTTCTCACGGCTTTTCCTCTGTGTGTGCCTTTCTCTTCTTGTGTCTCTTCTCTTCTTGTATGGACATAAGCACTATTGGATTAAAGCCCCATTCTTATGACCTCATTTAACCTCATTAACCTCTTTTAAGGCCCTATCTCCAAATATCATCACTTTGGCGATTTACACTTCAATGTACAGATTTGGGGGGGCACACAATTCAGCCTGTAACAGTACACATTTATAGTATTTCTCCAAGGCTTTCATCCTCTGTTGTAAAATATTTTAAAGTGTTCTGAACTGTCTCTACATTCTTCAGAGCATCACACTGGTTCACTATATCAAGGGCATCACAGACCTAATGATCAAGAAATGGCGAGGCCCATGTTAAGACACATGTGCTCTGAAGGGTGGGAGATAAACCTTATAAAGGGATCCAGTGTATCAATGAGATCTTTAGAGGTCCATGGTGTGGAGGCTTGGCAGGACATCCCCTCTAATAAAGGACACGCTATTATATTTTGCAATTCTCATTGCAAAGAAGGAAGCACATTGCTTGATAGGCTTCTTTAGGTTCTAAAGGCATAAATTTCCACACTTGGGTATATTGTTACAACCAATGTACTAAGTGACACAGAGGGTTGCCTTCTTTGAGTGGAACCCAGAGGAGGAACGTTTTCTACAGCATATCCTGCTGCTTGTACCCTAAGACTTTTGTGTTATTGGAAGTGTCTGTGGTGGGAAAAATTTCCATGTGGAAAGTTCCTATAGGAGAATCACAATGTATAGACCCCTAAGATCTGGAGCAACAACATGCCATGTGTATCAAAAATGTGTTGAAAAACATGTCCTGGCATGCTAGTGGCTCCTAGTAGACACGGAGCATTTAACTTAGAGTATCAAGTGATCATGCAGTCTGAACAGCCAGCCTGAGTTGGGGTCCTCTCAGACCCACACAGTCATAAGGACCAGCAACAATCCATTTTACGTTGGAAGGGATTCAATTAGAGGTGTGCACAAATAGGAGCAGAATACACAAGTAAGCTGAATGAGCATATGGCCCAGACACCCATATCATTATCACTTTTGTACAACTGCTTCTTTTTTAGTTCATAACTATGACAGCATAGGGGAAGACTTTTCTTATTACCACCTGATGGAGGGAGAAAAGGCCAGGCTTGGTTAATAAATGTGTCTGTGCAAATTAAATTGCTGTTCAACTTCAGCCCTACTCACACGACTGAAAGACTGTGCTGATCAGAAATCACCTCTGGGCAGGACTTTGGTTGGAGAATTGGGCAATTTCTTTGTGTAGAAAGAGAAGTGACCTGAGATAAAATTGTTTGTGGACTTATGAGCAGAGTAAATGACTTGGATGGTCAGTCAGTAGCCTAGAAAGAGGAAAAAAAAAATGGAAAATTGGGAATATGGAGGACTAGGGAAGAACCCTGTAGATGGAGCTATGGGAATGTGTACAAAATGTAAAGATTTTGTATTATATGTTAATGCCTTCCAGTGAATATATACACATAAGAGGACTAGACAACAAAGTAGAAAAAAATTACTTGCCAGGTTACATTAACCAGCCTTCATCATCATCGCAGGGTCAACAGTGGAATAACCATAGAGGTAGATATGGAGGATAAGCTTGGGGTCAGCAGTATACTATCACACTCACCACGACTGATCGAGTTTCTTGTGCTTATGAATGTCCAACCTATTAACAGAAACAAATTTCAGTATTGAGACCTTGATATGATACCTTCTCTCAGGAAATCAACCAACCCCTTTGTGGCAAGTGCTTAAAAGGGAACATCTCCACCTAGGAAGGGGCAAAGTTTATTTAGACTGGAATTGACATACATCCTGCATATGGGTTTATCTTTTCAATAATGTCAACTCCCATTTTATAAAGACTCACAGGGTGTTTGATTCACTAATATGTGATTTCTCATATCTCCGTGAATTCAGGGATACTCTTAACATTAAAGAATGTGTAACAGTAAGCCTGTAACCACATGATCCAATCACACTTTGTATATAGCCAACCTACTTAATAGAGTGATGCTACTACCTTTATAGAGGCAGCTAGGTATTATCTTATGGATGATACCTACAAAGAGGGGCCCCCACCTACAGAATGTGTTATATCTTCTAAGTTAATAATCATTATCTAGTGTGGTATCCCCGGTAGGTGGATGTAAGACTTCTCCTACCTAACAATAACAGAGAAAAACACGCATGGCACCCAGTTGAGCCACTTGGAGTCCCTTCTTTCACTCTTCTGTCTAATTTTTGTGGTAAATGGACAAGTGCAGCTGCCATGGCATAAGAAAGGCATTATGACCAGAATCTCAGAGTCTCTCCTAGTATGAGAATCTGGGTCACTTCACCATGCATGAGACCTAGACTAGCACTAGTGCTGGATGAGGTTAAAGAGTATCTAGAATGGGTAGTAGGGAAGAAAGACAGTAAGTGCAGGATGTAGCCTTGGGACTATTTTCAGTGATGGGGAATATCCTTCATCCCAGTAACAGTTGTCTTAAGTTTCCCCAGCAAAGAGAACAGCCACAATCTTGGAAATGGGGTTTCCACATGGAACGAGCTCACTACACAAACCAAGTGGGTCTGAGTGGTGTAAGGGGTAGTTTGTAGTTTAGTGAATTCTCTGAGGTGTCTGCCAGATCTCTCTTCAGGACTTAGGGACTAATTCATTCAGCTGTGGGGAATATTGGCTGCTGATAGCTTAGAAGTAATTACTCTTGGCTAATGGAGGTTGTCTCACCTAAGTTTTCACCTGAAGGGAAATCTGCATTCAAAGCCCAAAACATTCCATGTGGGGTACAAAGGCTTAGCCCAGCTGCTCATTTCAGGTTCACTTAGCATGGCCACCCCAACTCTAGCCCTTCCTGTAAACTTGGCTTATGCTGTTTTTCTGCATCACAGTTCAACTTCTCCTTCTCCCCAGTCATCATTATTTATTTACAGTTTTTGTTTTTGAAATCACCTTATTTCTGCATATTTGCTTTCTGCATGTATTCTCTTCAAAGGTTGTTTCCTTGTCAACCCACCCAAAGACACCAACAATAATTGCATTCCCAAACAACAAATCATTTAGCTTTGCTTGATTTGGGGCTTAATACAAATAGAATTCTTACAGTTGGCATTCCTTTGTGTCTTGCTTCTTTAAATGTTATTTACTTGAGATTCATCAGTTTTGATACATAAAATGATAGCTCATTCATTTTCACTGCTGTGTAGTATCTAAAGAATGCATACACTACAATTTATCCTTTCTTCTGTTGAAGGACATTTTGTTGTTTCTATTTTTATTTTGATATTGTAAATAATGATACTAAACACATTCTTATAACTATGCCTTGGTGTACATAAAAGTTTCTGTAGAATAGTATAACACACTCATTTTGTTTGAAGAACAGCCATAATCATGGATTTGGATTGATAAACAAACTGGGAAACCCAATAGCTTTCACCTTGAATCAAGTTTATGTAGCTTTTAGAAAGGATAAGTGCAGTCAACAAATCATATATAGCAACAGCATAGCAGGGGTCACTTGACTTCTAGAGGTTGCTTCTCATGCCACTAACACTTTGTATGAAGGGAACACGTCATCAGAGAAGACAAGGCTGAATGTTTGTGGATCACCTGAGATAATGATTGCCCTCAGATTTAGAATCCTATCACCTTTTATACCTTGATAGTCACATAACCCCTGAGACATATGTTACTGACCATCTTTTAGTGAAGCTGCATGTCAGCCCAATGAAAAATCTTTATCACATGTGTGGCTCAGTATATAGCAACCTCATCAAGACATTTACCTTGGACTTTGAACGCTTTTACATATGTTTTGTGTTAGTGTTGCAAGAGATTTGCATAAGGGTCAGAACCTCCCAATCCCTGATGCTGAAGGAAAGATTGCAGTCTATCTGTTCATACTGTCCTTCCAAGTACATGCATAAGAATAGAATTGCTAGGTCATGTGTTATGTGCATGTCTGTTTTCACAGGTGCTACCAAACTTTGAATGTACCAATTTGCATTTTTACCAGCAGTGGCTGAGATATTTTTTTGCTTTACATCTTTTCAACTCTGGGATCATCAAAATTCTTAATTCTGCCAGTTGAATGGGTATAGAGTAGTGTCTTGTTATCATTTGGATTTTCATTTATTATTACTTGCCGGTAATGAAGTTGAGCAGCTTTTCATATGTTGATTAACCACTGTGTTTTCTCAATGTGAAATGCCTATTCATATTTTTGCCCATTTCTCTACATAATTATCTGTTTCTTATTGACTTTAGTTCTTTATATATGAATACTGATCTTTTGTCAGTATGCAATGAAGTTATAGACAATTAGCTTATCATTTGTCTTTCCCCTCTCTTTACTATGTTTATTTTAAACTCTTATGGAATTTATAGTCTTACTCTATGGTTTATGCTTTTGTATCACATTTATTAATTTTTTTAAAGTTTATTTATTTTGAGAGAGAGAGCACAAGTGAGTCAGGGAGGAGGAGAGAGGAGGAGAGAAGCCCAAGCAGGCTCTGCACTGTTAGCATGGAGCCTGATGCAGGGCTTGAACTCATGAACGATGAGATCATGACCTGAGCCAAAATCAATGCGGATGCTTAACTGACTGAGCCACCCAGGCACCCCTAGATCATGTTTTATAAACCTTTCCCTACCCAAAAGGCATAAAGATATTCTCATGTGGATGATCTGTTTGATTTTTGTATTTTGATGTGTGTGTTTGTGTGTGTGAGATGGCAATACTGTGTGTAACACACATACAGACATACATACAATTATCACTGAAGAATTTTGTTACTAGACATCCTTTTGCCACTGATCTATGATGTTAATTTTATCCTCTGCCATATATCAAGTTTCATATATAGTGGAATTATTGATGGAGTTTGAGATAACACATGATTTTATTTATTTTTTTTTTAATTTTTTTTTTAACGTTTATTTATTTTTGAGACAGAGAGAGACAGAGCATGAACGGGGGAGGGGCAGAGAGAGAGGGAGACACAGAATCGGAAGCAGGCTCCAGGCTCTGAGCCATCAGCCCAGAGCCCGACGCGGGGCTCGAACTCACGGACCGCGAGATCGTGACCTGGCTGAAGTCGGACGCTTAACCGACTGCGCCACCCAGGCGCCCATGATTTTATTTTTTAATGTGTTAATTTGGACACTCACATTTTTAAAAAGATTTTCAATATTAAATCAGCCTTACAGTTTTTTAATTGAAGTAAAATTGGTCATATTATATTTTTGTACATTACTTAATTCAGTTTGGTAATATTCATTTAGGAATTTTGCACCTGTGTTCATAATTGTGACAGGCCTGTGGCTTTCTTAACCTGCATTATCCTTGATTAATTTGACTATCTAGATAAGCTTTATAAAAACAGATTGTTTCACCCAGAATAGCTAACACAATATATTTTTTATTAAAATTTTTTTAATGTTTATTTATTTTTGAGAGAGAGATGGAGAAAGAGAGAGAGAGAATGAGCATGGGTGGGGCAGAGAGAGAGGGAGACACAGAATCCTAAGCAGGCTCCAGGCTTTGAGGTGGATGCAGGGCTCAGACTCACAAACTGCAAGATGGTGGCCTGAGCTGAAGTCAGACACTTAACTGACTGAGCCATCCAGGTGCCCTGCCAATACAATATTAAAGGACAAGAACAAAGTTGGGACCACCCCACCTCAAGACTACTACAAAGCTATAGTAGTCAAAACAATGTGGTATTGGTAAAGGAATAGACAAATAAATCAATGGAACAGAATAGAGTCCAGAAATAGACCTACAGAAATATAGTCAACTGATCTTTGATAAAGGAGCAGAAACAATAAAATAGGGCAGAGATAGTCTTTTCAACAAGTATTGCTGAAACAAGTAGATATCCCAATGCAAAAAGACTAATCTAGAGACAGACTTTAATACCCCTCACAAAAATTAACTCAAAATGAATAACAGACCTGTGAAATGTAAAACTATAAAACTAGAAGGTAATATAGAAGAAAACCTAGATGATCACAGGTATGGCAATGACTTTTTAGATACAACAAAGGCATGATCCATGAAAGAAAGAATTGATAAGCTGGACTTCATTAAAATTAAAAGCTTCTTCTCTGCCAAAGACAATGTCAAGAGAGTGAGAAGACAAGCTATTGCCTGTGAGAAAATATTTGCCAAAAATACACCTGATAAAGGACTGTTATCCAAAACATACAAAGAACTCTTAAAATTCAACAATAAGAAAAGAAAAAAAAAAACCAAACAACCAATTTAAAAAAATGGGCCAAAGACCAAAACAGACATCTCACCAAAGAAGATATACAGATGGCAAATAAGCATGTGAAAAGTTGCTCCACGTGATGCCATTAGAGAAATGCAAATTAAAACAATAATGAAATACCAGTACATACCTATTAGAATGCCCAATATCTGGACTGACAACACTAAATGCTGGAGAAGATGTACAGTAGTAGGAACTCTAATTTATTGCTGATGGGAATGCAAAATGGTAATTCACTTCTGAAAATACTTTGGCAGTTTCTTACAAAAATAAACATACTTTTGCCATATGATTCAGTAAATCCTTGGTATTTCCCTAAAGGAGGTGAAAACTTATGAGCACATACAAACCTGAATACAAATGTATATAGCAGCCTTATTCATAAGTGCCCAAACTTGGAAGTAACTAAGTTGTCCTTCAATAGGCAAATGGACAAATAAACTGCAATACATCCAAACACTAGAATAGTATTCAGAGCTAGAAGGAAATGAGCTATCAAGCCATGAAAAGACATGGAAGAAGTTGAAATGCATATTAGTAAGTGAAACAAGCCAATCTGAAAATGCTACATAGTGTATGATTCCAACTATAAGATATTTTAGAAAAGGCAAAACTGTGAAGACAGTAAAAAGATCAGTGTGGTTGCCAGAAGCTTGGGAAGATGAATAGGTAGATCACAGAAGATATTTAGTGTAGGATCTTCCCTTCAATTTTGCTATCAACCTAAAATTACTCTAAAAAACAAAGTCTTAATAAACAAAATTTTAAAATAGACTATTTTCTTTTCTTCTATTGGGAATGTGGAAATACGGAAACTTGTATGTTAGACTTGTGTATATGTGTGTATATATGTATGTATGTATGTATGTATATGTATATATATATATATCAGTGGAGAGACAAGGAAGAGGATTTAAGTTATGAATTTAATATCTCCAGTTTTCATTACTAGATTATTCAGGTTTGTTTTGTATTTTTTTTTTTAATGTTTATGCATTTTTGAGAGAGGGGAAAGAGAGAGAGAGAGAGAGAGAGAGCATGAGCCTGGAAAGGGCAGCAAGAGAGGGAGACACAGAATCCAAAGCAGGCTCCAGGCTCTGAGCTGTTAGTACAGAGCCCAACATGGGGCTTGAACTCACGAGCTGTGAGATCATGACCTGAGCTGAAGTCTGATGCTTAACCGACTTAACCACCCAGGTGCCCCCAGATTGTTAAGATATTCTATTTTTTTACATCAATATGGCAAGTTTTATTTTTCCAAGAATTTATCTGCTCTATGTTTTCAACTTACTGGAATAATTTTGTGCAACATACCTTCGGAGTATCCTTTAATTCTTAGATTTTGTATGTAAGGTAATTTGTGTAGCTCTTGCATTTCCTCTCAAAGACTCACTCATCATTTTTACTTAACAGCATTTGTAATATAAATATTTTAATTAACCTAATTAACAATATTTTAAAAAGAAACCTAGAAAACTAATAATAATTCATTAATCACTGCTACCTTTAGGTAAATTTTAGCCTAATATTGTTTTTCAGTCCATACCATATACTCCTGACCCATGAATATAATAATTTTAAAATAAAAGTAAAATTTTGCAGAACAATGTTGCTAGATGCCAAGTGATGTTCACTATTAGAAAAATAGAAGCTTTTCCCAAATATTAGTGAATTTTGTGATACGTATGCTTCTTAGACATACAAGTACAAGCACTTGTATTAAAGAAGTTACATGTCTCTCACAGTTTTACAAAGGGGTCCTCATATCTCTTTCTTTTCGTACTAGCCACAGGTAAATTTCTCTGAGACCAAACAAAAACATGTACCATTTTATTGGAGTCCCTGAAGGTATACATTTTGGGATACGAGTAAGACCTTAGAAAATTCCTCCTGCTACTTCCTCAAGATGGCAGCGTAGGAAGATTTTGAATTCATTTCCTTCCACAGGCACTCCAAATCTGTAGCTACATATGGGTCATTTTTCTCTGAAAAAGATCTGGTAACTAGATGAACTGCTTTTCCACAACAAAGTATAAAAAGACTATATCAAGTTGGGGGTGAGAAGCAGAGACAGGGTCTCACCAGAAATCCCACCCTCAGCTGGATCTCACTGGTCCAGCAGTTCTCCCAGAGAAGTGAGGGGTTGGTGCTCCACATGAAGGACCCCAACCCCTAGGATCCATCTGCACTGGAGAAATGAGCTTCTAAAATTTCTGGCTTAGAAAACCAATGAGGCTGGTATTCAAGGGACCCAAAAAGTTCTTTAGAAAACTGAGAGTTCCCTTTTAAAGGGCTTGCTTGTAGTCTCATTCTCCCTGACACCTAAGATAAAACAGCAGTTTCAAAATGCTTAGACTATATGTGAGGTAGATTTATTTGCTAATCTAAAAGCATCTGCTGGAGGGGCAGAAAACAGTTGAAACTTTCCCTGGAAGTGAAGGCTCTAGTGGATGCCAATTTTGCATTTCCTGTCCACCCTGCTGGCACAGATGGGCAAGCCTGTACGAGCACCATTCCACCACCTTGCTAAGATAGATGGGATAAGAGGTTGCAGCACTATCTTACTGCCTTGCTGAAGCCAGAGAGTATGGGGGGTTGCAGTACTCCCCAGCTCTCTGGCTGGGGCAGGCAAGTGCAAATGGTCATGGCATTCTCCTGCTCCCTAGCTAAAGTTGGCAAGTGCAGGCAGTCGTGGTACCTGTCTCTTCCTAGCTGGAGCTGGTAAGTGCAGTGGTTGTGGCATTCTCCCACTGCCAGCCTAAAACTAGGTACTAAATGAGATTCGAGATCCTTTTCCTGGGAACACTGACAGATCTTGGCAACCTCAATGATGGGGACAGATCAAGAATAAAACACAGTTTAGACAATCACAAAGGTTTAAGAGACAACGGAGAACTAGGACAAGATTGAACAAGGTTTATTGCCTACATAAGGCTACTCCTTCAAGACTGAGAGAGGTGGCTGCTTTGCCTAATACATAGAAACAAACACAGAGAGTCAAGAAAAATGAGGAATCAAAGGAATATGTTCCAAATGGAAGACAGAGCCCCTGAAAAAGACCTTCATGATACAAACGTAAGTAATCTACCTGATAAAGAAGTTTAAATAATGGTCATGAAGATGTTCACTGAACTTGGAAGAAGAATGAATGAACACAGTGGGGACTTTAACAAAGAGATAAAAAATACAAGAAACTACCAAACATAAATCATAAAGCTGAAGAATATAATAATTGAACTGAAAAATACATTAATGGGGTTCAATGGCAGACCGGATGAAGCACTAGAACAGATCAAAAGTTGGAAGACAAAGCAACGGAACTCACCCAGACAGAACAGCAAAAGAAAAGAGAAGTTTTAAAAATGAAGTAACTTGAAAGACCAATGAGACAACATCAAATGGAATAGGATTATCATTGTAGGGGTTCCAGAAGGAGAAAAGATAGATAAAGGGCCAAAAAACTTATTTGAAAAAATGATGCCTGAAAATGTTCCTAACCTAGGGAAGGAAGCAAACATCCAGGTTCAGGAAGCTTGGAGAGTTCCAAATAAGGTGAACCCAAAGAGGTCCCACCAAAACACACTATAATTAAAATGTCAAAAATTAAAGATAAAGAGAGACTCTTAAAAGCAGCAAGAGAGACAAATTGCTACATAAAAGGGAACCCCTATAAGGTGACCAACATATTTCTAAGCAGAAACTTTGCACTCCCAGAAGGGATTGTCATGACATATTCAAAATGCTGAAAGGAAAAAGCTTCTAACCGAGAATATTCTACTTGACAAGGTTATCATTCAGACTTGAAGGAGAGATGGTTTTCCAGATAAGCAAAAGCTAAAGGAGTTCACCACTAATAAACAGGTCTTACAAGAAATGTTAAAGGGGCTTGTTTAAGATGAAAGAAATGGCACTAATTAATAACAAGAAAACATATGAAAGTAAAAATTTCACTGGTAAAGGTGAATATATAGTAAAGGTAGTGGATTAATCAGTTATAAAGCTACTAAGAAGGTTAACAGACAAAAATAGTGAGCCCACAATAATTAATTCAGGGATACTTAAAAAGATGTAAAATGTGAAATCAGAAATAAAACATGTAGGTTTAGTAAAAATGTAGTTGTGAATGTGATCAAATTTAAGTTGCTATCAACTTAAATAGACTGTTACATAAATACAATGACATATGTGAACTTCACAGTAATCACAAAGCAAAAACTTACAGTAAATACACAAAAGAAAATAAGAAAGAAATCCAGACATAACACAAGAAAGTCATCAAACCACAAGGAAAGAGAGAAAAAGAAGACAAGAACAGAGATGAACTACAAAAAGAGTCTTTTCCTTCAAATGTAAAAAGAAATAAAAAGCAAACATAACTACATAATCACAGACATGAAAAATGAATGACACTGGGATATTATTTTCCTTTCAAATTGTCAGAAATGAAAAAGTTGGATATACTAAGGGTAGTCAGTGTTATACACTGCTGATGGAAATGAAAATTGTAATAACCTTTTGGAGAGGAATTTGCTAATATCTAACAAAAGTACACATGCATTTTCCTTCTGACCTACCAGTCCCCTTTTAGAAATTTACCCTGAAGATACTCTTCTAGCAGTATGAAAATACATGTACAGTAGTTTTTTCATTGCAGCACTCTTTTTAATGACAAAATATTTGAAATAGTTTAAATGCTCTATAAGGAAGAGGATTTGAATAAATTATGTTATATATACACAGTGAAGCTGTGTATAAAAAGATGAGGAATATTTCTGTGAACTAGTATGGGATGATTTGCAAGATATATCACTAAGTGTAAAAAAACACAAAAGCGTATTTATAATATGTACTACCAGTTGAATTGTGTCCTCCCAAAATTCATGTGCTATAGTCCTAACCCCCAGTATTTCAGAATGTGATTTTATTTGGAAATTGCAGATGTATTTATTAAGATGAAGTCATACTAGAGTAGTATGGGTCCCTACCCAACCCGCCTGCATCCTTTATAAAACAGGGAAATTTGGACAGACATGCACACAGAGAGCATGTCATCCAAAGATTGGAATTAGACTGCCACAGCCTAGGAACTACCACAAGCTGACAGAAACCTGGATCACAGCTTTTCCTAGTGCCTTCAAAGAGACCATGGCCCTGCCAACACTTTGACTTTGGACTGGTAGCTTCATGAATTGTGAGACAATGAATTTCTATTATTTAAGCCCTCCTAAAAGAAAGAAAGAAAAGAAGAAAGAAAGAAAGAAAGAAAGAAAGAAAGAAAGAAAGAAAATTCCTCTTTATTTACTCTTCAAATATCTACTTGTGGTAAACCAATTTTATTTCAGTTCCCAGTGGAATGGAAACAAATAAAACATTTACATTTAACTAAAGAAATGTTAGTACATATATTTCAAGCAAGAGATTGAATAATGAATGGAGAGTGTACAAATTATATGCCTCTGATTTTTTCCATGCCCTTTAGACCCAGCTGATTTATCAGTTAATTAAATATAATATGTCCAAACTGATGTTTTGAAATTATTTTTGAAAGAGAAATACAAGTTTTCTGATGCATGAGAATATAAATGTATTGTCAAGGAAATTATGATAGTAGCTTACAGATAGACATTCTTAGCTGTGGAAGTATAATTTCATTTGTGTTTCTTTCATTATTTATATAAAATTAGTATGTAATAAAGTTCTAAAAAAGACTAGTTATGTTATATAGTATAATTTCTAGATACCTAGAAGATAGAAAAGCCAATATATATGAGGACTGATTTTTATCTTTAAATATATTTTCTAGAAGAACAATAATTTTGAAAAATCTTAATTGGGTGAATTAGTGACTGACTTAGTTGTTATGTCTAGTAAAATCATAATATCATGGGACTTACACAATCTGTGTCTATATGTACATGAGAGAGGTTAATCTGTCATGAAGTTTCCATTAAAGTGTTTTGCAATGGATATATGGCAATTGGGTTGATTATTTTTCATTGGCTTTTCCATGTTTGTGTTAAAACTTTCATTTTGTATAATAATTTTGAAAAGTTCATTCTTAGCTTCCTGATTTGCCGTCGATAATGGATCAAAATCCAATTCTATTATTGTTAACGTTCACTATTTTTAATAATAAATAGAATGGAGGAGTGATCAGAGTATGGTCAGTGGGAATATGGGCGAGGATGGACAACATGTGTAATGAATTAGCAGTGGAAAGCATCATACATGGAAGAGCATAATTAATAAAATTCTGTTCATTCATTTAATGTATTTATTGCAGACCTTCTAAGCCAGGTATTGTGCTAAGCCTAGGGTTACAATGAGGAGCTAAAACAAACAGTCTTGGCTATCATGTGGCTTACAGCCTAATGGAAGATGGTTATTTGAATGATCATACAAATGCAAAATTACAGAGATAAGGAGCTTTGAAGGACAGAGGAGGGATACTATTAAAGTATGTAACAAAGGAATCGGACTTAGACTGTAGGGTCAGGGAACATTTTCACAAGGACATTAAGCTTGAGCTAAGATGTGAATGTTAAGTAGGAATATACAGAAAGAAATTTATTGGGTGGAGGAGAGAACCTTCCAAAAGGAAAAAAAAAAAGACATGGAAAGACCCTGTGATCTGCAGGACACTGATGGAAAGCTTTTTAAGGCGAGAACAGGGTAGGCAACAAGGAGAGTGTCCCAAGATAAGCCTTGAGAGACAGGCAGGAACCATTCCACAAAAGGCCTTGTGGACCTTGTGAAGGATTTAGCCTTTATCTTAAGACCAGTAGAAAGCCAGTGAAGACTTTCACTACATCTTCATGGGATAAATTAGTGCACAGGCCACATGCTGTAACAACAAAATCAAAAGCCTAGTTCACTGGTTCAAATGAGATTGACATTTTCCCTCTCATTTGTTATAGTCTAGGGAGTTCAGGTAATAGAAAGCTCTGTTCCAGGGAGTCATTGATTGACCCAAGCTGGTGAGTCTGCCATCCTTATCATATTACTTTCTTGGTTCCTCAAGATTCCTATTTCCAGTGAGTAGGAAGGGAGAAGGAAAGTTAAAGGCAAAGGTCTTTCTTTGTCTTTACTGGGATTCACATGATACTTCTACCCACATTCTATTGGTCCGAACTAAGTCACATGGGTAAAATATTAGTTTTCTGTAAAGATTGTTTTACTTTCGGGGCGCCTGGGTGGCGCAGTCGGTTAAGCGTCCGACTTCAGCCAGGTCACGATCTCGCGGTCCGTGAGTTCGAGCCCCGCGTCGGGCTCTGGGCTGATGGCTCAGAGCCTGGAGCCTGTTTCCGATTCTGTGTCTCCCTCTCTCTCTGCCCCTCCCCCGTTCATGATCTGTCTCTCTCTGTCCCAAAAATAAATAAACGTTGAAAAAAAAAAAAAGATTGTTTTACTTTCAAACTATTAAATGGCTGTTGTATAGGTATTTATGTAAAGAGAGCTAGAAGCAAGGAGGATATAATAAGCACTTTAAAAATGTTCTGAACTACAGTTTAAAAATGGGTGACATAATTGAGTTAATCAGGAAACTTAGCAAGTCAGGTGTTGAGATGTCCCAATAATTTACAGCACCTTTTCTGAAGAAAGCCTTCACTGTCAGGTGTGATTTATCAAATTTTACACACAATTATAAAAAGTGTGTATCCCAAACTGACAGGTCGATGAAGCATTGACATAAAGATAGTTATCAGCAAAGCAGCTACCACAGAGGACTTGGGGTGGGACTAGAGGAAAGAGTTCAAGATTCTTATTTATTTTTTTTTTTCAACGTTTATTTTTGGGACAGAGAGAGACAGAGCATGAACGGGGGAGGGGCAGAGAGAGGGAGACACAGAATCTGAAGCAGGCTCCAGGCTCTAAGCTGTCAGCACAGAACCTGATGTGGGGCTTGAACTCACGGACCGCGAGATCGTGACCTGGCTGAAGTTGGACGCTTAACCGACTGCGCCACCCAGGCGCCCCATCAAGATTCTTATTAGTTTGACTAAAAAGTATCTTTGTTCTAGTGAACGCAGATTTGGGAGAAAAGATAATGAATTTCATGAGTTTCATTCACTCACTAAATTTAACAAATAATCCCTCAGTGAATTGCTGAAAATACAAAGATGAAGAAGATACAGTCTCTGGAATGGGAGTTGTGTAATTGTGATGGTAGGTAGTTATAATAAGATATATTCAGGATACAGTGGCTACACAAAATAGAGAATGATAAACTGTATTAAAATGGGCAATTTATATTGCAAGAAAGAGAATATGATTAATTTGTATCAAGAAACATGAATTCTGAGGTGCCTGGGTGGCTCAGTTGGTTGAGCATCTGATTTCGGCTCAGGTCATGATCTCACGGTCCGTGAGTCCGAGCCCCACATCAGGCTCTGTGCTGACAGCTCAGAGCCTGGAACCTGCTTCAGATTCTGTGTCTCCCCTCTCTCTGCCCATTCCCTGTTCGGGCTCTGTCTCTCTCTGTCTCTCAAGAATAAAAATAAGCATTAAAAATATATATATGAATTCCAACTTGTACAATAGACCATAAGAAAGCATTTCATCCAGAGGGAATTATGTGTGTTAAGCTGAGAAGATTAGCGGTATAAGTATCATTTCTTTATTTGGCAGATATTTATTGCATGTCTCATATGGACTAGGAACTCATTTTAATTCTCTGTACATATTATAGTATTAGTATTACTGGAGGAGAAACAGAATAAACAAACTAATAAAATAGTATTTCAGATGAGAAAAAGTGGTATGGAGGAAAAAAAAACATGAAAAAGAAAGAGTACTATGTGCTGTATGTGGGAGAAGAAAATGATGGTATTTTTAAGTAAGGCATTTATATGGAGTAAATATAACTGATAAGGTAATGTTAGACACTGAAGGAAGGGAGGAAGCAAGCCATATAGTTAAGGTATATATGGGTTGTTGGTGGTGGTGGGTTTCCTAGGAAGAGAAAACTGTAAGTACAAAGTTTCTGAGGCAGAATGGTTTCTAGTACATTTGAGGGATAACAAAAAAAAAGTATCACTGAAGTGGAATGAACAAGGATGAAAATGGAAAAAATGAGGAAAGTAAACCAGCAAGAATCATACCATGTAGAGCCTTGTAAGTTATTGTTCAAACTTTCCCTTTTACTCTGAGTGACATAGTTTAGTTTTGGATTGAAAAGGATCTCCCTGGCTTCTGTGATAAGAATATATGGCAGAAAGGATAGAAGCAAAGAATTCAGTTAGGAGGCCACTAGACCAATCCAATATGGACTGTTTGCTAAACTGTACATTGATTTGCATCAGAAGTGGTAGGAGGTGAGCTTAGAGAGGTAGCTCAAGGCCAAATAATGATGGTTCTCATATGCTATCTCATATGCTATGGAGAAGATTTGGGTTTGGTCTCATACAAGGAAGCACTATTCATGGAATTTAAAAAAGAAAATAGTTTGATCAGCTGGTACCAAACACAAATTAATTGAAGGTATGGACCATCGTCATGCTCTCAGTATCTCTGTTTTTCTCTTCATATTAGCCCCATTTGCATATCTACTTTCTTCCTTCACCAAGAAACATACTTGCCAACAGACCCTGGCTTCACATCTCATACTCTTAAAATTAGAACTACATGATTTCCAAATTAAAAAGAAATCTTTGGGTTTGAATCTGATTGGTCTTAAACTGAAAAGGCATGTCTTCCAGTGGGAAGGAAGCCTCTACTAAAAGCACATGTAAGAAGTTCTGCTTCTCCTAGAATGTAGCAAGCTGGGAAGAATGTCATATGTACCCCCAATAATGAGAAAAAATAGATAAGCTACAGAGTATAACTTTTTTTAACCCATTGGAGATCTGACTGACAGAAAAACTGAGTAACCTGAAATCCAAGGAAGAATATGCTCTTTTAAGAAGAAAGGGATGTACAGATGGTCTCACCTTTGCCAGAGTCCTGGAATAGTTGTGCTGACTGCCATACAAATACTTAAGAAATCATCTAAACGCCTAACAAATTTCTAAAGGCTGAGTGGAGACTGGTGTGACAATACAGAACTCTTGGAAAGTCCTAGAGACAAGGGACTTTTGCACACACGAACAGACTCTATTTCACGATCTCCACTAGGTGCTCATGGGACAGATTGGAGGCAGGGCCAGATACCAGCAAAAGCCCCCCTCAGTATTGCGGCCAATGAGAAAGGATGGTCTGCTGCTGCAGAAAAGGAACAAGACCTCCTCCCCACTCAGAAACCTGTCTTGAACAGAACAAAAGGTTCAAGCTAGCGGGAAAGGATGGTGAAGAAGGAAAAGGTGGAAGAGGAGAAGGAAGAGGCAGAGGGGGAGGGGAAAGAGAAAAGAGAAAGAGCAGCACAAATCCTTGATAAGAGAGTGACTAGGAAGTTCCCCAAATAATGAAAGACATCAAACCACATACCTGAAAAGCTTGACCATCTCTAGCAGGTTAAATGTGATCACAAGCACACACACACACACACACACACACACACACACACACACACACCCCTGTTTGGCACATGATATTCAAACTGCTGAAAACGAGATAGAAAAAAGATAATGCAGGCTGACAGTAAAAATGACAACATCTGTAAAGAGAAGAATTATATCAGACTTCTTGTCAGAAAACACAAGCTGAAGGAACACAAGCTGAAGGAACTTTTTATTTTTTGAAGTACTGAAAGAATAACAAAAATAATCAACTTGGAATTCTGTACTTACTGAAAATTTATTTCAAAATAAAAGCTAAATAAAGAATCAAATGTCAGAGATTGTCATAGTGGATTAAAAAGCAAGATCCAGCCCTCTGTTGTCTATAGAACATAGTTTCATTTAAGAAACAAATAGGTTGAAAGTAAAAGGATGGGAAAAGATACACTGTGTAAACAATAACCACAAGAGTTGAGTGGCCACACTAATATAGGATAAAATAAACTTTAATACAGAGGATATTACTAGAGACAAAGATGAGTGTTTCATAATGATAAAAAGGTGAATATATCAAGAAAATATAACAATCATATAAAAGGGTGATGAAAGGCAATTAGACAATAATTAACAATTATAGTTGGTGATTTTAATACTCCTCAGTAATTAATAGCATGACTAAATAGAAAATTAGTAAGAATACAGAGTAATTAAACAGTGCTATCAATAACTTTATAGAAAATACCCATACATGGTCCATCAAAGAAAGAAATGTATATACTTTGAATTTCATCACAATTTAAAACCTTCACCTTTAAAGATGGTCATTAAAAGGAAAAGAAGACAAGCTACAGACTGAGAGAATTATTTGTAAATCATATATCTGATGAATATTATTTGTGTCCAGAATATATGAATTTTGTGACTCAATAATAAAAACATAACCCAACAGAAATTGGATTAAGATGTGAATAGACACCAAAGATAATATGTGAGTGGTGAATAAGCACATGAAAAGATTCTCAACATCTATTTAATAGGGAAATGCAAATTAAAACATAAGATACATATCCACCAGGATGACTGTCATCAAGAAGACAATATTAAGTATGTTGAAGATACAGAGAAACTGGAATCCTCAGAATCCTCATACCTTGTGGGTAGGGAAGTAAAAGGATACTTTAGAAAGAGTTTGGCAATTCTTTCAAGGTTAAACAGCTTATCAGAGGACCTAACAATTCCACTCCTAGGTATATATTCAAGAGGAAGGAAAACATAAATCCACACAAAGATTGCATGTATACGTTTGTAGCAGCTTTATTCTTATTAGACATAAACTGGAAACAGTCTAAATGAACATCAATTAGTGAATGACTAAACAAATTGTGATATATTCATATAATAGCATACTACTCAGTAATGAATGGAACAAACTAATGATAGATGCAGCAACATAGATAATCCTCAATAATATTATGCTAAGTGAAAAAAGCCAGACTGAAATGACTGTATATTTGCATGATTGCATTATAGGAGATTTCTAAGAAAAGGCCAAGTTACAGATGTAGAATACAGATTAGTGGTTTACTAGGAATGGGTGTATAAGGGGGACATTGACTGCAGTTGGTCACATGAGGGAATGTTTTGGACAGTGGAAGTGTTCTAAAACTGGATTGTGGTTATGATTGATGACTGTGTAAAGTTACTAACTGTGTAACTAACTGTGTTACTTTAGTTATTAACTTTAGTTACTAACTGTGTGACTGTGTAAAGTTAGTAAAGTTACTAACACTTACTGAACTGTATACTTAAAATCAATTTTATAGTATCTTAATTATATCTCAAGAAAGCTGTTTAAAAGAGAAAGAAGGAAGGAAAGAAAGAAAGAAGGAAAGAAAGAGGAAAAGGGGGGAAGGAAGGAAGGAAAAGGAAAGAAAGAAACAAAGAAAGAAAGAAAAAGGGGAAAGAGGAAAAGAAAGAGAGAGGGAGGGAGGAAGGAAGGGAGGAAGGAAGGGAGGGAGGGAGGGAGGGAGGGAGGAAGGAAGGAAGGAAGGAAGGAAGGAAGGAAGGAAGGGAGGGAGGAGAGGCCTCTTGGTGAGGAATTATCTACTTCTACCTAACATCATTTTCTTGTCTTCTCTCTAACTAGGTGAGGTATCCTCTTAGATACATTTCTGTGTTGGAAAGTAACGTGGAAGGGGTTAACCATTTCTCTCCTTTTACATATCCCCCCTTTTTTTAAACAAAAGGAGAGATTACAAAAAATAAGCTAAAAATAAAGACTAATCCAAGGATTAAATTTAGAAGTTACAGTCTTTGATCAGCATATGTTCTGCCACCCTTCTGTAGTCTCCATATCTATTTCTCTTAATATTGACCAAACAATAATGATCTTGAGAAGTTGAACTGTTGCGAGCCATCACCGAGAAAGTCATCTGAAGTTAAATAGCTGCTCTTAGCCAAAATAAGAAACTCAGGTTTTTTCAGAAATGTATGTCAATATACAGGTAGAAACCAAATTGGTCTGTGAGTGAAGTCACAGTTAGTGACAAATTAATTTAATTCTGATAGTTCTTGTATCTATTTGTCCAGACATTTGAGACTTGACAGTATGTATATCTAGCATGAAAAGTCTACCACTAAAAAAAAAAGTGTTTTTTTAATCACATACTTACTGTATTTAACCATTTACATGTGAAAGGGCACACAAGTGTGAAAACGTCATATGAAATTGATAGCCAAAAGGGAAGGCTTAAATCAGGAATAACAGAAGAGTAAGCTATAAAAGTTTTAGATCCATGTAATAAAAAGTTTGAATTCTAGGGATTTATTTATGACGTATAGCCTATTTTTAATAGGGGAGTTACAAAACGAAAGCAGTATTTTATGATAAATAATATTGTTGTGTAAGAGAACTGAAGTGGACGGAAGACGAAGAGTGAAGCATTAGGCTGTTATTATCATCACCATAAACCAAGCATGAGGTAGTAACTAGGAAAGTGGCGTTAGTGATCAAAAGGAGCATTAAATACAGTTATCAGTTTTGGGGAATTTTCTATGTACCAGACACTGTGTTAAAATTTTGCCTTTAGTGTTTTATTTTATCTTCTTAGAAGTTTCATCAGGCAAATAACAGTCCCCAGACATTCTTGTGTGTCAATTTGGAATCTGTGGTTTAGACAAACAGAGAATCTTCTCAATGTTCTTTGGTTGGAAAATGGTCAAATAAAGGTACAACATGAAGGCTTTCTTCCTAATTACATAATAAGAGCAAGAGTTATTTAATAATGTATATTGGGCTGAGAAAACCCACTTTAGAAATTCTAGTAAGGCTTATTTGTTGGCTCCAGAGTTTGGTTGCTAATTAGGGAATCAGGAGAAAGCACACTGATGACAGTAGACACAGGTGGCAGTGTAAGAATTCTGAGAAGCTGTTGAATCATATCGAAGTGCTGATGCTGGTGTTTGGCAGTAGTACGAAGTGTGTTCAATGTAACTGTGAAACCCGTTCCATATTAATTATGTATTTCCACGTATAAATGTACAAAGTTATACAAAGATGAATCAAATGCCTAGAAATGACTTTCTAACATGGAGGCATAGATCAAGTTTTAGTTTCTGTCACATCAGGGGCACCTGGGTGGCTCAGTCAGTTAAGTGTCTGATTGAGACTGTGGTCATGATCTCATGGTTCATGGGTTTGAGCCCCAGGTCGGGTTCTGTGCTGACAACTCAGAGCTTGGAGTCTGCTTGGGATTCTGTATCTCCCTCTCTCTGCCCCTCCCCTGCTAGCACTCTGTCTCTCTTTCTGTCTCTCAAAAACAATAATAAACATTAAAAAAATCTAGTTTCCATCACGTCAATAATAAAGGCTTTAACTACAGAAGATGTTATGTTAAGATGAACCTTGCAAACAGGGCTGAGATCCCAAACGCATTAAACCATTCAGTTTCCTCCAAACTGAGTTAGAATCCTGACCTGGCATTAGATAAGCTTTACACCTTGATGATATTTAAAACTTTGTCAACTTTTGGCATAGCATTAGTTAAAACACAGTAAACCAATGATAATTCCTCATCAAGAATTATCTCTCAGTCAGAGAAGGACAAATCTTATATGATCTCACTCATGTGGAATTTAAGAAACAAAACAGATGAACGTTAAGGGAAGGGAAGCAAAAAATAAGATGAAAACAGAGAGGGAGACAAACCATAAGAGACTCTTAAATACAGAGAACAAACTGAGGGTTGCTGGAAGGATGCTGGGTGGGAGAAAGGACTAAAGAGGTGAGGGGCATTTAAGAAGAGCACTTGTTGGGATGAGCCCTGGGTGGTATGTGTAAGTGATGAATCACTAAATTCTATTTCTGAAATCATTATTGCACTATATGTTAGCTAACTTGGATTTAAATTTTTAAAAAAAGTAAAAATAAAAATAAAGTGAAAAAAGAATGATCTCAAATATTAAATATTAAAAGGATACTTTAAAATACAAATTAAAATTACACCCATGTATTTTACTTTTTAAAAGTGGTTATCTATACTAAGTCTGTGGTCTTTAAGGCACAACTGATTAATTCTCAATTTAGTGGATTTAGAGGCATGCAGAAAATGTACATCCTAGGAACTCATCAGTCAGCTGTCACATGATCAGGAGACTCATTTAATTAATAATCCCACTTCATATTCATATAGCATTTTATAAATTTGATGTCTTTAAATTTGGCAGACATTCTTTATCTGCAACAAAGAAAACAAT
>NC_059331.1:134206226-134306226 GCF_018350155.1 Leopardus geoffroyi | reverse complement strand
CCAAGGTGCCCCAAGTATCAGACTCTTGATTTCTGCTCGGGTCATGATCTTGCAGTTTGTGAGATTGAACCCCATGTTGAGCTCTACGCTGACAGCATGGAGCATGCTTGGGATTCTCTCTCCCTCTCTCTCTCTCTCTTTCCCTCTGCCCCCTCCTCTGCTCATCCCCTCTGTCTCTCTCTCTCTCAAAATAAATTAGTAAACTTAAAAAAAATAAAAAAATATTATAAAAGAGCATCACAAAACTCATGCTTAAAATGTGCATAACTGTCACTCATTTTAATTATAGTTATCAAATCCATTTTGTCCTGAGATCCTATTCTCTTAACTTAGTCATATTTTGAGGTACTCTTATCCTTCTCTTGGGTCATACATATTTTTGGAAGTCCGTGCTGCCTAGAATATACTTCCTAGTCTTCATTCACTGTAGTCACTACTGAGATTTCCATTGACCCCTCCATGCAGTCTATTCCAATGCCATCATTCTGTTGTTTCTTTGCACTTTGACCTTCAGAGACTTCCTCACTATTTCCAGGGCCTCAGCAATCATAGTTTAATCTCAAACATTCATAAACCTCCCACTCTATGGCCCTTCAACCCTTAAGGGCATTCCTTGGAAAAAGAAAGTGGGGAACAGATTTCCATTACTTCTATGGCCCAACATTACTCTTTTCAGTTTCTCAATTGTCTCTGGAATCAGACCATTTTACGGTTGTTCCAAATTTGTAGCCCACTCTCCTTACCAAATAATTCCAGTTGTTTACACTCAGGAGAAAAAGATGTCTATCTAATATGTCATCCCCCTTGTACTTTCATGATTGTTCCATAAGAAAATAAGATACTTATTCATTAACGAGAGATGAAAAGTCAGCAAGCAGAAACTAGTTAATAACAATGACTTCAGAATTACTGTATAGGTGTGGTTTAGAATTAGCTTCCTTCTAATTAATTCCTTACAAAATTCATCACTGATAGATCAATGAGAGAGCTAAAGAAGCACTAGTAGGAATAGAAGGGGGCCATTTCTGAATTACCTGGCTTTTAAATTAGTTGCTTTTTTTTTGTGTCTGTATTGAATTGGTATATTGGTGAATCCCTATATGAGTAACCAATACCTGAATAGATATTCATGCTAAGATATAGCTCTCTATAGCTTGTAATTTCTATATACTAGAGTAAGTTCCTCAAAAGAAGTTTGGGAAAAAATACTGAGTGGTCAGTATGTCTCAGTAAGTGTCATTGGGTAGGTTTGGGAATACAAAGATGAATTAGAACTGTTTCCTTATCTATAGTAGTGTATGAGTTAGTAATAGAGGTTGAAAAATCATACAGATTCTTCCAATAACTAAAGAGCAATGAACCACATCTGGTATGAGAAGGTAACTGGTATCAGTGTATGCATACATACAAGTATATTGATATAACACTTTCATGTATATTATAATCTTATAACCTTATCTCTGAGGAGTGCGTTTAGTGAGGCTTCTGAGAGATTGTGATCTTTTTTTATGATTAAAAATAACACAGGTATAAGTAGATAGCAGAATGGATTAAACTCACTGGTGATACAGATAAATGGATGTAATGTTCTTTAAGAAGTGTCTTTAACTATGTTGCACTTAAGGGCTGCACCTTGAATAAACACCATGGATTTCTGGTCACTATAAGAACAATCTTACCTTGGCGATTAAGCCTCAGTGTCACTTCTAAGGTTCAGTTCAACTGTAAAAAAAAATCCACCTTTCACACAGCTTAAGTCTTCTCCCATTCTCAAGACTCAAGCTGGCCTCATTGGCTAGGCCACAAAGAAGAGAAGCATGGTCTGTTACTTCACTGCCCTGTTTTCTATGTTTGTGCACTCATCTCCGATTCATTATCTTCTGAGTCTTCCACACTAAAGGGGAGGAAGGCTCATATGAGGAATGTTATAAAAATTAAAAAAAAAAATTGCTTTGTTGGTGCTGCTTTTGCTCTCTTTTAGCCCTCAGTGTCCTCTGAGTTTGTTTGTCACATGTTCAAATTCTAGCTTTTCCATGTAACCCAGATGGGCTCTTTCAGGTGGCTTGAATTTGTCACTTTTTGCAGTATCCACTTGCCCTGAGGAAACTGGTATATTATTTTCCGTACCATACCCAGAGGGGGTGGGCTGACTCTTGTGCTCTTTCTGTAGTCAAACTCCTGTCTTTAGAAGACTTCAGGACAGAAGCTCTCAAGTTTCAGAGGATACAAGTTCAAGCTCCTAAAATCTTTCTTACCATATTCCATTCAGGTGGCAGTATGGGTGGGCCTGTGAACATACGCAGCTGAGCAAGCATCCAGCCAGGACTTAGCAATATCAGTTTCCCCTTCTTGTTATCATCCTTCATTTCTAAGACTATTTATTTTTGGAGCATAATAATCACTTAAAAGAATGGCCTTTCCCCTAGATATGGGATAGACTGGAAAATACCCTAGAAGGCCACACTTTATGCAGACTTCTCTTTAACAAAATTATGACTTTTTCTTTGTAGGCTGGAAGGAGTGGTGGGGATGATGGCAGGAAGACCTATTTGACCACTCCTTAGAAACTCAAGAGTGGGGCATCTGACAGCTTTTTGGCTGTTCTGTTTAGAATATGGGAATAATTACTACTTGTTGTCCTCAGTATAGGGCTTTAGCCAAAATTCCAAGACACAGGAATGACATGTTACGACACATGTTATGACATGACAACATGTCATGACACATGGTCTTTGAAAACTCCAGGGAAGCACAAAGGAGAATTAAAATCAGCTGTTGTTTCTGCACTGCTAAAGTTTATGTGTCAGTGCCTATTATCCTCCTTAGCTATGCATAAAATGAGTGTGAACATGTATGGTCATAAAAATATTTTATAGATCCTTCTAATCCTTGCTTTTCTACATAAATATATTCAAATATAATTCATTGTTGTCATAAATCATAATTTTCAGTGGTGCATAGTTTTGCATTATTTTATAAAATTTGCCATCACAAGAACACTTCGCTTATTTCCCATGTTTCCTTAATGTATATAATGTTTTGATGAACATCTTTGCTCATTAGTTAATTCATCACATGGGGGTGATGTATCTAGATTATGGTAACAAGTTTCATGGGTGTGTATGCATGTGGCAAATACTACACTTTTAAAATGTGTAACTTATTATATTTCACTTATGCCTCTATAAAGCTGTTAAAAGAAAAAAATATAATGGGAGAAGACAATTTTTATAATTATATTTAAACATTATCAACATTTAGAGGTGAGTGCACCTGGTAACATAGGAGCATATAACAGGAGCCTCTAATTTAGTTTCAGAGAGGGTATAAAGAGAATGCTTCCTGACATTTGAGATGAGAATGAAACATGAGGCAAGAGGATGGGAAAAACAAGGGGGTTTGGGGGGAACAATTCCAGATAAAAGGGAAGAAAAAAAACTCCATGCTTCTGAACTGTGAAATAAAGCCATGAAAAGTTCAGTGATCTAAAATAAGGGGGCCATGATTGTGATTCAAGAGAAAGGGATGGAATAATGAGAAATGAAGGTGGAGAATCAGAGACAAAAATCCAACAGGAAGAGTTCTTAAATCATTACAGCTTATGGGCAACAAAGGTTAAGCAAGTAATAACACATGATGTGTGTGTGTGTGTGTGCGCGTGCGTGTGTGTGTGTTTAAATATCCACTGTGGCTGTGATGTAGAGAATGGCTTGTACATGTGGGAGTTGAGTATAATAGAATTAATGCTGCTACATTACATACTGTGTGAGGGGACTATGCCATTAGACTATTGCATTAGTTTTGTCATGTCCCAGATTGTGACTTGAACTAGATTTGGGGCACTGATAATTGGCCACAGTAGGCATTTAGGAGGCTGACTTGATCACACATGGTGATTGTTTCTGTATGGTGGGGGAGGAAGGGAGAGAAGTCTATTATGATTCTTTCAGTTTTAGGTTAGGAAACATGTATAGTTGGTGAGTACCTTTTCCTGAGATTGTTAACGTTGGAAATAGAGTAAGCTTGTGGGAAATAAATTCATTTAGTTTTGGACACATTACATTTGAGCTGTCTTTGTGATAATCTAGTGGTCAAGAAAGCAGGTGTATATACTTGGAATCAAGCAGAGATGGGCTGGAGATTTTGCTTCTGAGAGATATCAGAGTAGATCTGATTGCTTAAGGAGTGAGAATGGTAAGGTTTTAGTCTGAGTCTTGAGAAACTTTAAAATTTACTTTTTTTTTTTTTGAAAAAGGACGAAGTAAGCAAATTAATCTGAGAAGACTGAAACACAACATCTGGTAAGAAAACCAGTGGTAGCTTAGGAGCTAAGAGATTGCTACTGACAAGTCAAATAGAAGGAGGACTGGAAATTCTCTACTATTTTACTTAGCATATGAGTC
Source organism: Leopardus geoffroyi (assembly GCF_018350155.1). NCBI lineage: Eukaryota > Metazoa > Chordata > Mammalia > Carnivora > Felidae > Leopardus > Leopardus geoffroyi. The sequence continues at coordinate 134,301,823 of NC_059331.1, read as the reverse complement.
TGTTTTGCTTCCTTATTACTGCAGTAACAAATTCCCACACACTTGGTGGTAAAAGCAACACACTGTTTATTTTTTTTTTACATTTTTGGAGGCCAGAAGTCCAAAATCTATTTCACTAGGTTAAAGCAAAGATGTCAGTGGGCCTGATTCCTTCTGAAGGTTCTGGGGGAGAATCTGTTTCCTTGTCTTTCCTAGTTTCTAGGAGACCAGCTGCATTTCCCGATTCATGACACTTCTTCACATCACTCCAGTCTCTTATGTGACCTATCTCCTGCTACTGTCCTATGGTGGTTCCTCCCTCTGCCTTCCTCTTAGGAGAATGCTTGTGATTACATCATTTGGCTCACTTGGGTAAAACAGGCTACTTTCCTAATCTTAAAATAGTTTATTTAAGCACATCTGACAAGACCCTTTTGCCATCTATGGTAACATATTAATAGACTATAGGATTAGGACATGAACATCTTGGGGGTTGGTTATTATTTGGTCTACCTCAGAGGTTATTGTAGAAATAATGAATAATGTATTTCAAGTTAAAGAGGGTTGAGTGAGTGAGAGGTGAGAACATTGGAGAAAGCAGGTATAAGTAATTTTGTAAGAATTTCATGGTTAGTGGGAAGAGAGAGAGAAATTGGAAGACAGAAGATAAATGGGTCAGTGGAAAGGTTTTGATTATAATGGGAAATATTGAACATGCTTAAATGCTGATGGGAAAAGTCTATAAAGGGCAGCAGAGGTTGGAGATAGTGAAAGGGAAGAGACAACAGGTGTATAAGGTTTTTGAGAATGCCAGTTGGCTGTGGTGAGGAGCAAGGGAGGGCTGAACATCTCCATTCCTCAGAAGCATTTTTGAAAATATTTAAGGATGCAGTATTATAACTGGAAGATAGTTTTTTTTCTTTTTTTCCAGCTTATTCTTAATTAATTTTTGAAAAGACATCACATGGCTATTTCTTTATGGTCTGTTTTTTAATTAAAATTATTATGTGGTTTTATTTTTCTGGTTCTCACAGAAAAAATTAAAAGTCCCAAACTATGTTTCCCAGAAATGTAAAATGAACAAGAAAATTGTTGCTGAGGAAAGTGTAGTTTGTATATCTGCCTGACTGCTTTCCTTCATATTTTGAATTTCAGTTTTTTTCTAACTTTGCAGTAGTTTGAAGTTTCTATCAGACTTTACTAAACTGTACTATCAGGTGAACTACATTGAATGCATTATTGTTCTCAAAGGTTTACCTTTAACATTTCACATCACTATTTCTACCAGTTGTCATTTCTGTACATCCCAGTACAACAGATCATGGCTTCCACTGGGAGCTTCAGGTAGAGCATTTCCAAGGCTTCCTATAATTGGTGTCTGCTATGCCTGCTCACTGAACATTATGTAAATTATGGCAGGGACCAAGAATCCAGAGGGTTGTGTGTGTGCGTGCGTGTGTGTGTGTGTGTGTGTGTGTGTGTGAATACTTGTGAGTGAATGGGAGTGATCTCTGTGTATATGTTGATATGGAGGGGGTAACTGAAGGATTTTAGTAACAAGTTTCAATCAGGATCTTCCTTAGTAGGTTTAGTTTAGTGATAAATTTTTCAGTTTATGATACAATTATACATTTATTGGGCATTTGTTGTTTAAAAGACACATTACTAGCATCTGTTGAGGAACGAAGTTCTGTTCTTCAGAAGTAAAATCTATTGGGAGAATGATGGGAAAATGAAGGGGGAGAGCCGAGTAACTAGAAATATAAGGAAATATGACAGTGGCCTAGAGCCTACTGTAGAATGGCTAGTCACAGTCTCTCCAAGAAGGTTGCTTTTTAAGCTAAACTGTGAATATCAGAGTTATCCAACCAGAATGCTGAACTGAGGGTTATATGTCGTTGAGGATATTAGACAACATTTTGGTGTTTCAGAGAAGGTAGCAATCTAATTTGGTTGTGGAGTCCAGAAAGTTTTCAAATAAGCTAAGGATTTTCAGAAAGAAGACAGGCAGGAGGAAACAGGGTGAAGGGATAAATGGGTCCGTGGGAATACACTAAGTGATGGTGCCCATGTAGAAAAACAAGGGGGAGAGTTCAGGAAACAGGAAGTAGCCCATCTTGGATGAACCTGAGGATGGAGAACTGGGGTACAGACTGGAAGAGGTGTTTGAGATCCTACTGTGTAAGTGGTTATGTGACAGTTCACAATGTAGCAGTATTAAAAGTGAACAACAAAAGAATGACACAATTGAAATTATGAGAGCTGCCATTTGTTGAAAAGGTACTATGTGCCAAATACTTTATTTACATACATTATCCCTTTTTATGTGCCCCTCAGAAAACTGTAGAATTACATTTCTCAGTTATGGTAAGTAATCTGCCTTTTAAGTCATGATGTAGAAAGGATTTGAACTGAGGTCAGAGAAATGATCATGGAGGCCAGTTAAGAACCTGGTATGATGGTTGAGGTATAAGGAGTAAGAATAGTGGCCAGGAGCCCAGAAAAGAGAAGATGGGTCAGAAACATTTTGGTTGCAAAGTATTCAAGATTTAGGGTCAAATTTGATGTGGAAAAAGTGAAAGGCATAAATCTTTTAGGACGAAACATGCCATGGTTATAATTTTCAGTTTTAATGCTTTTCATGTTTTTTCTCTAACTATTGTTTTTAGCATTTTAAAAGAAATATATACTTAGCAGATGAAAAATTTTAAATAACAGTAAGAGAGGAGAACTTTCCTGATGTCCTAACATCCATTGATAGTCACTGTAATGCCTTGGTACATTCCTGTACTTTGAAAAATATATGTGCAGGTATTTGAAGAACCCTTTAAAAAACATTTTTACCTGATTATTATTATACTATAGATATAGTGTGTAGGTGTTATATGTATAATTTTATATCCTAACCTTTATACTTTCCACTACATTATCATTGCTTTTTCATATTAATGTGTAAACCTCAAAAACATTGTACTCCCTGTATAATATTCCGATACCTGGGTTTCCATTACCTTATTTAATCATTTACTTACTGTTTCCATTCAGGTTGTTTCTGGTATATCTTGAAGATAGCTTTTATGTGCATATTTTTTTTTGTACTCATCATTATATGCTTAAAATAAATTCTCAGAAATGGGATTGTGAAGGCAAAGAATATGGCCATTAAAAATGCATAAATTACACTGCCAAAATTTTTTTCAAAGTTTTTCCAATTTAAATTCATGTCGGTAATTTTTGAGAAACACGTTTCATGACACCCTCAAAAGCAGTGAATATTATATGTATAACAAGTTATTAACAGGGAAATTTAGGCCAATGTTTTAAAATAATAAATGCCAGTGAGATGGAAGTCCAATTACTCTGCAGGATTTGCAAAAAGTAGATTTCCAAGACCTGGTTAGATAACTCCTAAATATCTTAACACATAGAAATTTTAAAAAATTAAAAAGTTAAGAGGATGGGTTGAGACAAGACTGTTAAAAGGATTTTTATTTTTGGAGGACGCTGCTATGTATTGGACACATTTTCCAAGTGAGATGGGGCTGGGATACCTGCTCCTCGTTTCCAATCTTGTAAAGTCAGCTTCTGTAGTACAAATAGGCAACCCTGAGTTGTGTCCCGTTCTGCTGGAAGATTAAGTGGACTGGAGTCTGATTCCTTCCTAAGAAATCACAAGTTTGAGAAATCGGCTGGGTATTGGAGAAGAGGGGGCTCTGCAGAGTTTGTTGTGTGAAGTAGACAGGAGTCACATTAGAGAGCGAGACAAGGTGATTTTTTTTTAACTTTTATTTTGAGAGAGAGAGGGGGGAGGTGCAGAGAGAGAGAATCGCAACAGGCTCCACACTGTCAGTGCTGAGCCGGATGAGGGGCTTGAACTCACAAACCATGAGATCATGACCTGAGCTGAAACCAAGAGTAGGATACTTAACCAGCTGAGTCACCCAGGTGCCCTGAGATAAGCCAGAACCTCTGGGCAGGTGTATAGAGTTTATCAGGGACAACCTGGAGGCAAGGTTATATTTATATCCTTGGTCCAGTGGGAGGAAGAGGCCTTCAGATGCAGAGAGATGTATTCCTGCAGGTGTTGGTTTTGCTGGAGAGAGAAGCCCAGCCTGGATATAGGTTTTTAAAGCATCCAAAAAGGGCTGCCAACAGAAAGGTCAAGTTGTTTACCAGCACCAGAGAGCCAGCCAAATAGAGTATTTTTGGTAACTTCACGCCTTTCTTTTTCTCTGACCAATAGTTTGAGTTCTGCCCTTTTCATCCAAGGAGCAGAGTAAGAGCTCACTGCACTGAACAAATTTCTAGGAACAGTGAGAGATAAAGGGAAGGGAGAATACCACAACTTTGGTTTTATTTGTATTTTTTGATAATTTATGAAGTTTAAGATTTTGGTTACCCAGCCATATTTTATTTAAAATATTAATAAGCATAATTATTTTTTTCAGGAGTATATTTTTTAAAAGGAATTATGAATTTGCCTTCTATAACATGAGTTGGATTACATGGGAAACTAACATGACCATCTATTTAAAAAATTTTCTTAATATTTATCTATTTTTGACAGAGAGAGAGAGAGACAGAGCATGAGTGGGGGAGGGACACAGAGCGAGGGAGACACAGACTCCAAAGCAGGCTCCAGGCTCTGAGCTGTCAGCACAGAGCATGACGTGGGGCTCGAACCTGAGAACCATGAGATCATGACCTGAGCCGAAGTCACATGCTTAGCCGACTGAGCCACCCAGGTGCTCCTATGACCACCTATTCTTGAAGATCCTTCTTGCAATAAGCAAAACTTTTTTTTTTTTAATTTTTTTTTCAACATTTATTTTATTTTTTTTGGGACAGAGAGAGACAGAGCATGAACGGGGGAGGGGCAGAGAGAGAGGGAGACACAGAATCGGAAACAGGCTCCAGGCTCTGAGCCATCAGCCCAGAGCCCAACGCGGGGCTCAAACTCACGGACCGCGCGATCGTGACCTGGCTGAAGTCGGACGCTCAACCGACTGCACCACCCAGGCGCCCCACAATAAGCAAAACTTACAATAAACATAATGATAAATTTGAGTGGTAAATCCTTATCTGTATTCTAATCTGAAATACCTAAAAATAGCATTTTTTACACTTTCTGCTTGATGACTGTGTAGTTTATGAATGTAAAATAAAGTTAAACTTTATCCCAGATGTTGCAAAACTAAAAAAAAATTGCTCTTCAGAAGCGTATGTGGCAGTGGAAGAATAGAAAGTGTAGTGTGATGGCAAGTGTAACAAGATTTACCAGAAGAGCATAATTCAGCCCCTGCTTTGCCTGTTACTAATTCTGGAACATTGGAAGAATAATTTAACCTTAAAATATCAGATATCAAATATATGAAAACAGAGAGCTGTCATACAGTATAAAACAAGATGGTATATGTGAGGCAAAATGGAGTATTTTGTCTCTTGGCCCCCTACTCTCGCCTCATGCTCACTCCCATTTGTAGGGAGGGTATCTTTGGTAAGATACAGACACAGAGAATTTGTCAGCATAATAGCATCAAAGCTTTTCTAAAGTAGGCAGTCAATATGAACAAAAGAAAAATCTGTTGATGTTTCTTCCTGAAGCAGCTTAGCAGGCTGAGGATATCTTTCAAATTTTAGACAAATTTTACACATTATCAGCAAGAAAAATAAACAGGGATTTACTAAATTCGAACACATTCTTTCTGTTCTCGTCCACTTACCACATGGAAAGCAATGTGGAACTAATAATTATTTCTTCAGCAGTGCAAATTACCTCTGCCTTTTATTCGCACACTATCTTACACACAGGGTTCCCTTTCATGTTATAGCCAGAAGGGTCAGCTTGTTAAAAACTTGTCCCACCGTTCTCCAAAGTGCCATTCAGGGATCCACTCATGCGACTCTCATTAATGACAAAGACCTGTGTCTAAAGGAGTGTGCAAAACCCCAGAGAGTGTAAAGATTCAAAGTGTTATTGAGGCCAAACCATCTTATCTATAGGTGAGCCTTCCGGGTCATGGTAGATTCACCCTGATGAAATAAAATGTAGAATTTTCCATGTGCCTGGGCCTCCTGTGCAATCACTAAATGCAAAGCTTTAGATCACCTCCTCCATACTGAATACAAATTACCCAATAAAACAAATAAAAGCTCTCCAAGGCTATATCATACATCATATAAATTGTTTAGCTCCATTCAAAACACAAGTATTATGCCAGTATAGTAGCAGTTAAATATCCACATTTACAAAAATTAGAAGTAAATGCTTAAAATCAAATTGCAAATTAATTCCTTTCCACATTTCTTCAAAAGCTATTTCATAAAATTAAAAGTATACCTCAAAAAGCCAAGTATATGCCCACTTTCTTTTTATAACTTTTATGTATGTAGATTTTTATTAATGAAGTTTTCTTTATAGGGGTGATGATTGTAAAGAAAACATTTCTGTCAACTAAGACATCACAGAACTGTGAGGAACTGCTTATTCAGACCCCTGATTAAAACAATACTTCCAGGTTTGAGAATTTTTATACTCTACTGGAGAACTGAACAAAAACCCTGTAATTTAGTTATGCAACATTACTCAGTTTAACTGGCACTTTATGTTCTCCCATGTTCAAACACAAATGGGGAAGGAACATTCCTCATCCATCGGAGGATACAGACTGTATTTTGTTAGGATAGTCGTCTTGTTATGTCCCATTCAGCTCAGCCCCATTAAGCTTTTGGGCCTAGAATTGCTGTCTGCTGCCAGGATTAATATCTCAGTATTTTTTCTACCTTAGTTTATGGTTACTTTTCAAGAATTAAATGATCATTCAGAAAGTTGGCTTCAGTTTATGAGCTGTTAAACCTATAGTAGATATGATACAGCAAAAGGGGAAAGCATAAAAGTTATTAGTAGCAACTTTCCTTGCAGACATTTTCTGGTTCCCCCCCGACACTTTTTTTTTTTAAAGCTTGAAAATCCAGGTCTTACATAATATGTATTGGGCTCACCCAGTAGTAAAGAGATGCTTATCCAGTAACCATCAACATTTTCTCCTTTAATAGGGCAGTTTTCCATTTTAATTTTTTCCCACTATCATATTTACTCTATACATGAGGGGAAACACCATATGTCATGGAAACAATGCTAGGTAAATGAACAATTGTAATGGAATGAAAAAGTTTTGTTTTGTTTTGTTTTGTTTTCGTGGTCAAGCTTCTCTATATGATTGTTGATAAAATGTGTCAGATTGACAGCTCGAGAAATTAAGTTTATAGTCTACAGAATGGATCAGCAATTGGTGGGAGCATGAGTCATCATCAGCAGCAAACAATATTTGTTGAACTAGATTTTAAGTATCTCAGCTAGTTAAGATTTCCAGTCTCTTTAGTTATTAACTCTTTACAATCAAAGTAATTATTGTTGCATTAAATGGAATTTTATGAATGAACGAATCTTTGAATTATCATAGATGCCCAAAGGGTTTAATTTGTTTGCTTTACTTCTAGTCATGTGCTTTGGTAGTTTCTGGCTTCTAGTGGACTTTGGAAACTTGCTATTTGTATTTCCTTGGGGAACTACTTACTCTGGTAGTATTTGGCTGCTGTGTCATTCAGAAATACAAATAGATGCTAACAAAAGCTCTTCTCTTGCTATACCTGCCTCCTGAAACAAAGAGAGTTAAGAGTGAAGTCATGACGTTTTTTCAGTAGATAAACTCACCAGGTGTTTATAATGTGTAAATGAATTACATAATTAAAGAGTCTTTTTCCCTCTCCCAGACATGGTTTACACTTGGTTTCCTTAAGGACTCACTCTCTTTTTAAATTCAAATTAATAGGATTTAGGGCCTGAAAATTGGAGATGAGTTTAAGAACTTTTTTTTTTAATGTTTATTTATTTTTGAGAGAGAGAGAGCATGAACAGGGAGGGTAGAGAGAGGGAGACAGAGGATCTGAAGCAGGCTCCACACTCACAGCAGAGAGCCCTACGTGGGGCTTGAACTCACGAATGTGAGATCATGACCTGAGCTGTAGTTGGTAGCTTAACCAACTGAGCCACCCAGGCTTCCAAGAACACTTATAACAGGAAAGAAGTAAGCATTTAATTATAACAATTCTGTTAAAGACTAAAGGCCTAATTAACTACTACATTGTTGTTGTTGTTGTTGTTGTTGTTGTTGTTGTTGTTGTTTTAACTCACCCCCAGGTTCCAGCTCACTGGCTCTTTAAAACCTGTAACACACTGTACCTGTGCCACACTCCCATCTCCGTGAATTCCTCCTCCTGGACTAGTTGACCTTGCTCCTCTTTTTTTTTTTTTTTTTTTTTTTTTTGCTACCACTCTAACTTATTCATGTGTTCCACAGTGTGCAAACAAGTTGTTTGCATATGTTTCTTCTGCTAGACTGAGAGTTTATTGACAGAAAAGTTTCAGTTGGAAGCATCTTTGTAAACTCATCCTTGTCGTGGATGACCTGACATACTCTGGACACTCAGTCAATATGCATAGAGTAGATATGCATGTCTTATGACAACTTCTGCCCCTTCTAATGATCACTGCCACTCACATTTTATCCTGTGCTTACTTGTTGGACAAACTCTAAAACTTTAGATTGTTTTGAGGAATGATACATACTTTTTCTCTGAACTGATATTTTCAGGTCTTGGGTACACTGTTCCTAAATGCCCTAAATAAGCAAATAGTTTTCAGGGAAGCAGGCTACCATCCAGACCTCACTGGCAAGGTCTAAACTTCTCTAATGAGGCCTGGCTGGTATTCTGAGCCAAGAATCCTGTCTGTCTGTTTCTATTTAGCAGCAAAGTCCTTAATCTTCATCATTCTCAAATCCCCATTTGTTTTCCAATTTTTCTCACATTCTTGACATAAGCCAAATAAAGTAGTTCCACTTCCTGTCCATTTTAATATCATATTTTTATAGAATACTCATGGATATCAGATTTTTCTGCATCTCCTCCACTACTTATCCATTCTTTATGTTTTCAATCTGTAGAGGAAAATTCTGCTCCACTGGCTTTTGATTTTGGTTAAGTGTCACCTTCTCTATCACAGAGAGTTGATAGTATAGGACAGTAGATGGATGGGTACATAAATGATTATACTGCGACTTTGATAAGTGCAAGATGTGAAATATGTCAAAGGACCAAGGAATATAGAAGAGAGAGAGATGATCTCTGCCTGGAGTTATCGAGGACTGTCTCCAGAGTTTATCAGACAAACCACAGGTGAAAGGACATTTTGCAAAAATCCACGGCATGTGTAAAGATCTAGAAAACACAGTGGCAGAGTTGAGAGGGGGTCAGTAATGAGAGGGTTGGTTACCTGTTTTGGAAAGTTCACTCTGGCATCAAGGTAAATCCTAAACTAAAAGATATAAGAACCATCAGTAAATCTAGAAATGTTCTGAAGTGAGCAACAAGGCTCTTAAGGAGAAAATAATAGGATCACAGCTACTGTCTATCCTGGAAAAAGGAGGACATTTAAAGGGTGTGAAGTTGGGAGCAATGGTAAGAACTGTAGGCAGTAACTGTGCACAGTAATGGAGATGTTGGATATTTGACTCAAGAACACTGAGTTATATGTACATAATTGAGAACTCTCGGAGTGTGTGTATATACATATATATATATATATATATATATATATATATATATATATATATGTATGTATAGTAAAAGGATCACAGAATTATACAACAATATACATGAACATTTCTGATATGCTCTGTGCCCTGCTATTATGGGAAGGATATATGTGAAGAATAGAGAAGAAGAAAAGCTCTCTGATTTTTAGGAGTCGGGAAGTAATATAAATCTGAAACAAGTTTCAAGTAAGTTCTGAATTGCAGATATCAATGTTGTTGGACTTCAGAAATAAGTTCATCCATGTCTTCATAAAAGATGCCAGATGTGTAGAGTTTGGAAGAAGTGAGGGTATAGCATTTAAACCTGGGGGGTGGGATGGGATCATGGGAGTGAAAGCAGTGAAAAAGGATCGGGCCTAAACTCATTTGTGGAATAGGAGACTGGCTGGAACATAATTGGTTTAAAATCAACAGAGCATGTTGAAAAATAATAGGAAAATTTGGCTAAATACAGTGGGAACATGGGCGCCTGGGTGGCTCAGTCAGTTAGGTGTCCGACTTCAGCTCAGGTCATGATCTCTCTGTCCATGAGTTCGAGCCCCACATCAGGCTCTGTGCTGACAGTTCAGATCCTGAAACCCACTTCTGATTCCGTGTCTCCCTTTCTCTCTGCCTGTCCCCCACTCGCACTCTCTCTCTCTCTCAAAAATAAACAAACAAACAAACAAACATTAAATACAGTGGGAACAGATTACAGAGATGGCCTCAGCACTAAAACAGGAGAGATTAAATGATGGGCTTGGGAATTGGGAAGCCTAAAACTTTCATCCTTCACGGCATAATGAAAGTATTGCAGGAAGATTGGTCTGGGGAAGATGTGCATGATGGATTCACAGAAGGCCAAGAGTAACCATCCAATTCATTGCAACACAAAACCTCTGAAAGAGGCACTAGGGTGGCTCAGTCAGTTGAGCGTCCGACTTCAGCTCGGGTCATGATTTTGCAGCTTGTGAGTTTGAGCCCCGCGTCGGGCTCTGTGCTGACAGCTCAGAGCCTGGAGCCTGTTTCAGATTCTGTGTCTCCCTCTCTCTCTGTCCCAACCCACTCGCATTCTGTCTCTGTCTCTGTCTCTGTCTCTCTCAAAAATAAATAAACATTAAAAAAACCAAAAACCTCTGAATTTTTTCCTTTGCACCCTTGTGTCCAGACACACTTCTGTTTGCTGTTGTAACTTTTTTATATATATATATATATTTTTTTTTCAACGTTTATTTATTTTTGGGACAGAAAGAGACAGAGCATGAACGGGGGAGGGGCAGAGAGAGAGGGAGACACAGAATCGGAAACAGGCTCCAGGCTCTGAGCCATCAGCCCAGAGCCCGACGCGGGGCTCGAACTCACGGACCTCGAGATCGTGACCTGGCTGAAGTCGGACGCTTAACCGACTGCGCCACCCAGGCGCCCCTGTTGTAACTTTTTTAAAGATATGATTTCGTTCATTGGTCATGCTAGAATGCAGCAAACATCCCCCCATCTGTAAACAATGTGAGGATATGAGTTTTACACCACTGCAAGTAGAGACCTTGCTACTGGAGGTAAAGACTCTGGCTGGTGGTTCCTCCTGAGTTGGCTTGAAATGTTTGACTTACTTGCTTCTCTGTATATACATATTGAGAAAAAGGAAATCAGGAACTGTGTAGTACTGAGCACATTGTAAGCACATAACACATATTTTATGAATATTATAATATGTAAAAATAAATCTATGAAAAATTAGAGAAAACTCCTCATTACGGAGGTTGTAAGCCTACTGGCTTTTTCCTGGACATTTGGCTAAATCTGCAGGCAGACGCAGTAAATCCTGCCACCCCACTGTTCTGATGTATGCTGTAACTACAAACAACTGAGACTCATTTCAACAGCCACACAAGGAAAATCAGGCCTGCCTTTAGCTCTACCGTTGTAACACTTGGCTTTCATATAACAGTTTTTCAAGCTTCATTTAGTTGGTACTAAAGAGCCCACTGTTGCTATAATATGTATGGAAAAATGATTCTAGTCAGGCACACTGAATTCGTTGAGTAAATATGTGTAGTGGAAAGAAGCAACATATTAGGTCTGGTCCTAGTTTGAGGCCTGGCAAATAATAAAATACTCTATGAACTTCTAGTTTTAAGAAGTAAATTCAATTCTGGAAAAACCAGGCTTTGTAGTGGCATTGCCACGACTGGCTGCTGTTGGAGAGCTGACAGATAGTTCCGGTAACACTATGTACCAGATCTGTGAATGTACAAAGGGGGAAGAAGGAGCAAATTCAAGGAGGCAGTTACTGTCAATTATCCCCCAAAGGTTTAAAGCTGTATGTGGAAAACATTAATAAAGCACTGAAGAGTAAAGAGCTGGGAAATCACCATTCAAAGTGGAAAACTTACTGTATGTCAGTGTAGCAAACTGGCAGCAGGTGGTCTGAATCTGGCTTGGACATGTGTTTTGTTTGGCCCTGGTGTCTTAAAAACAACATAAACTTGTCTGTCTTTACGTAGGGCATGCATTCTCCATCTCTACTCTTTCCTCAGCACCCTGTAGTGTCTTCTCATTGATGCACCTGATGTTATTTGATTTTACAACACCTAAAATGTTTTTTTTTTAATTTTTTATGGCAGTATCAGTATATTATCATAACAGAAATACTTTGGATGCAGAATGTTTGAGATCAAATTTGAATTAAGTGATTTATTAAAACTGTGGAATGGCATCTTTGCTGAACTTCATTGTTCTCATCTTTAAAAGAGGAGACTGAAAATACCTGCTATTCTTACCATACAGGCTAAAAACAGGCTAAGTGTGGATCCCAAGTAAGATAAAATATGGGGATATTTTTTACCCTAAATGCTGTATAATTAGCAGTTTCAAAATGAAGAATAAATTCTTTAATTTTACTAATTCCACAACAATAACTGACTTTGGGAACACTACATCTGGGTCCTTTGAAGTGTCTGCTCTGGATGTACATATGTCAGTAGATCTCAAAGGTGAACCTCACAATGGAATCAGTGGTAGAATTATAAAAAATGCTCATGACTGAATCGCATCCCCAGTAATACTGAGTTAATTGATCTGGGAGTGGCCTGGGCTTTAGAGTGGAGGTGGTTGGTTTGCTTTTTACACTCCCCAGGTTATGTTAATGAGCAGCCAAAGCTTGAGAACCATGGCTTGCATCAATTTAGTAGCAATATCACTGAATTGTAAAATTTATCCAAAACTATTTTGGTTATTCTCTGACTATTTTGTGATGAAACAGAGCGCAGGTTGTTTGTTGGTTTTTCCATCTTCTAATTCAGTGGTTCTCAAAGTGTGGCAGTATTAATACCACCTGATATATGTTGAGCTGTACCACCTGAAAATGCCCCCTCCTCAAAGATGTCCTAATCCTGAGAATTTGTGAATGGTATTTTCGATGGCAAAGGGGACTTTGAAGGTGTGCTTGAATTGGAAATGTCGAAATGAGGACAATAGCCTGGATTATCCAGGTGGGCCCAATGTCATCGTGCACATCCTTATAAGAAGGGGTTGGCAGCGTTTCTGTCGGAGAAGAGATGTAAGGATTGAAACAGAAGTCAGAAAGGCCAGAAGCACTGCTGGCTTTGAAGACGGAATAAGAGGCCATAAGCCAAGGAATATACGTGGCTTTTAGGAGATGGAAAAGGTAAGGAAATGGATTTCCCCCAAAGCAACTCTGCCCAAACTTTGATTTTAGCCCTTTAAGGCCCAGTTTCAGACTTCTGACCTCTAAAACTGTAGGATGATAAATTTGTGTTGCTTGAAGCCACTAAATTTGTGGTGACTTGTTATAGTAGCAATAGGAAACTAACAGAGCTGGAAATTCATTAAAGATGCACATTATCAAGGCCTCTCCAAGACCTACCATATCAGGATTTCTAGGGAGTGGGCCTAGCAGGTCACATTTTCAGGAGGTCTCCAGGTGACTCTGATGCATGGTGAAACCTAGGAACCACTGCTTGAGGTATGGTGTTGAATCAGTGTCTTTTTTTTTTTCGGTTAAATTTAAGGTTTGAATGGTTTTGAAGTGGGAGAGTATGTACAAACACTCAATTCATCCTGATTATAGAAAGTTTTATATTGTGAAATAAATTAAAAATAATCCTATTGGAGAAAGCATTTATAAGTCAAGACAGTGATGGGAATATTCTCAGGGTCTAGCATGATTGCTGGGCGTGTAAAAGTGTGTGTTTTAAGAGTGTTCTGATCTTTAGTACAGAAATTACAGACTTTAACTTACCACATCCTTTTTTGGTTGCTAATATCAGTAGACATCCCCTCTTGTTATAGGAGGCTTTGAGGAAGAGGCAAAATCAACCAAAGGATCCCAAATCCTATTTTCTTTTCAGTTTCTGTGCTATTCACACGGGAAGTTTAATTTGAACCTGATGTGGAAGAATTAGCATATATTCACATGCTTTAAACATCGTGCACTGTCAGAGAGCAAAGGGGGGGAGGGGGATAATTTACATATTAACAAAATGTTTGTAATTTCAAAATACCTTGATTGACTACCACCCAGTGGGTGAAAACCATATGTAACGGGTAAACTTGGAGATTCTCTACTGCTTTCATTCTTACAATGAAAACTTCGAGTAGCTCCGCATCTGTCCCTTTAAGTCTGTTTAATGCCATTGTGTCTGTTTAGATTGTTGGCAAGTATGCACATGGTTCTAAAGACTAGACGCCTCTCTGTGGGGAATAGCCTGGAGACTCCTGACTCACATGCCCAAGGTTTCTGATATATTGAAAGCCAAAAGTTTCCAGTTGAATGTTGCATGGTGACTAGGTTAGCTACTGTAGCATTACGAATCTGGCGGCCCTTGAAACTGTCTGTATATGAACTTTCCATTTGACCCAACTGGGTACTCTACATTTGTCATTTGAACTTAAGAACAATCTTCTAAAAACATTGAACTCACTTCTTCTTCGGTTATTTATAGCACGGTTGGTAATTTCTTCGTCAAAGTACTTAACTGCATTTTATCATACTTTAAAAATATGGTATGAGGCTCTAAAGTTCAAGGAAGTATAACAATCAGTTGAATAATACTTACCAGATAAGTAATCATACACTCCTGTGTCACCTGACATGCAGTGAACAAGCTGATGAATGAGTCAGGATTTAAATGGTAATTATCATTCATCATTATAATAGACTTATTAATTCATAAATTCTTGGTAAGCCAATTTTCTATAAAAAGGTTAATAATAAAAGTGGAAAAGAAAAAAAATAGCCCCAATGTGATAAAAAATGTAAGAGCTAAAATATCTTTACTGCCACATATCCCTCCTAATTATCTAGTAGTTTTATATTAAAATGTTTCTTAACACAAGATATTTTCCCAGTATTTTGAAAGAACAAAAAGAAGTACAATTCCTTTTATTACTTGCCCCCTCACACTCCTCAGTATGAACCGGCCTATATGTAAGAACCAAACTGATATAATATTGAATGCTCTAACTTAATCTAATCCCAAATAAACCAGAATGGTTTTGAACAGTGATTCCTATTATTAATAAATGCCAAAGTATCACATATCAAGTTGTTTGCTAAACAGAATCTTGCATTCCACACAGTAACAGTATACACATATCTTGCTTCAAATTTAAATGAAAAAAAAAAATGAAAAATTGAGCCAAACATGAAGCAAGCATGATTAAGTCTTCTTTAGTTAGAAAATACCAATAAGTCATGTTGAAATCAATTTCAATAATACCAGTAAAAAAGCATTTTAATTGCAGTTTGTATCCTTTAGTGCTACAAAAGGCACTAAAGTACAAACTGCCCAAGGAGGGAAAAAAAACCAATAATTTTTAAAAGCTGATAACATTTAACTGCTAGAAACTCAGAGACCTAACTTTTTGAAATTAATTTTGTAAAACTGTTGAAGCAGTCATTTAAAATTGTTCCTGTTGATTATATTTAGGGAAATAAAATGAATATCTTATTTGCATAACTTCTATTTGGAACGTGAACTACAAAGTGTTGGATTAACAACTTTTACTCTACTTTTGTTTTCCTGGGGAGAGTTGGCATAAAAATGGCTATCAACTTGGTCAACTTGAAGTAAATAGGAAGAAAATGAACCAAAATCCTTAAGTTTAGTCAACCAGAGTCTAAGATCCTACTGATAATTTGCATCTAGTTTTTTTAGAAAAATTTTTGGCGATAAATTAAAATAGTGCATCTTCCATTAAGTTGGCAATAAGGCTTGAAGGAGAAAGATCACATTGATTACTCTAAAATTGATAGGATAGAGATGGTATGAAATCACATGTATAAATACAGTTATGTATCCTATAGTGGGATTTCAAATAATAGATTAACTCTATGTTTTTTAAAATGTTCCTTTATATACAAGTAAAATTTAATAATACAGTGCAGTTCCAAATCTCTAGGCCATAGGCAGATAAACTTGTTGTGTTAACAGTAGTGACTGCGTTTTGTTTACACAGTAGCTATATGATTGGGACCACATGGCCGGACAAATGTTGACACTTAGAGCTTCCAAGGTATGGCTTCCAAGGTTTCACATACCTTGGAAGGAAAGAAGGGAAATCTAGCAAAAAGTTGATTGATGATAGCAAAAGTAAAATGTAAGAATAAGACACTTTCTTGCCTTCATTCCATTTGCTTTTGCTTATTTGTTTTACTTTTTCTTTGTGTTGGAGAAGGTGTGTGTTAGGTGAGTGCTTTGGTGTCTTGCCTAGAAGCTCATGTGTGTGAGCTTCTAAAACCAGATAATGGGATAGCACATCCAGCTGAAGTGGGGAATTATCCTTTGTAATCAGAGTTCTGAGGAGATAGTTATACCCTCACAGGCATACCATATTAGCAACATTAAACAGGCCATCCATACCACTCCTGACTATCTTCTCCTTCTACCTTAGTGGCCAAGAGTAGAATTTCCTGAGGAAGGATATTCTCTGTCAGGCAGAAACCTGATGTCCAACCAAAATAAGTGAATAAATAGATTAATTAATTAAAAATGAAGAAATAAGTCACACACTCAACTTTGTTGGTTTATCACAAACTACCTTCCAAGCCTAGTGTTCTCAAGTCTTCTTTATGTGATTCTCCTAAGAGCTTCTTCTGTAATACTGGGCCTGGCTTTCAATGTTATGTGGCTGGTTAGAGATGGAAAAGCCATCAAACTATGAAGGTCTATGTTATTGCTAAGGATCCAGAGGATTTTGCTTCTGTGAGCCCTCTGTAGACCTTTGGAACCATTCTGATGGGGAAAATTCATAGGCATGATCTAGAAAGTTCCTTGTTGGTGCTGGTGTTAGAGCTGTTGACCTGTTAGTTATTCTCATCCTATTTTCCATGTACTCCACTGTGTACATAAATGTAAAGTTCTTGCACTCTCAAAAGTTAAAATAGGCAATTTTTAAACTTTATTTTAGAGAGAGAGAGAGAGAGATCATGTGAGCAGGGCAGAGGGGCAGAGGCGGAGAGGGAGAGAGGGAGAGAGGGAGAGAGGGAGAGAGGGAGAGAGGGAGAGAGGGGGGAGGGGAAGGGGGAGGGGGAGAGAAGGGGGGAGAGCGGAGAGAGGGGAGAGAGGGGGAGGGGGAGAGGGGAGAATCCTAAGGAGACTCCATGCTCAGCATGGAGCCTGATGAGGGGCTCAATGCTACAACCCTGGGATCATGACCTGAGCCAAAATCAATAGTTGGATGTTCAACCAACTGAGCCACCCAGATGCCTCTAAAATATGCAATTTTTCATTGTCCACACAACTCTGAATTTCAGGTGGTGTTTTCTAAGTTTTTAAAGTGGGACTTTTTTATTTGCTCAACTCAGTCCTGAAAAAGATGTGACTGCTGGTGAGTGTGTGTGAGTGTGTGTGAGAGTGTGTGTGTGTAGGGTAACAAAAGTGCTGACGGAGAGAGGGAATTGCATTTGCACCGTAAGCACAATTCCCAGGATTCTGGCTTCCATCTATAGACTGAAGCAATCAATCATGACTGACGTGATGAGATGCAACGAGTAGAGATGGCAAGACATGATCACCTCCAGAAACTGATATATTTATCCCATCTGTAACTCATTCATTGTTTCTCTAACATTCTCCCACTCACCTCTGAAAAACTGGCAGAAGATTCAGATGGGTTTATTTTTATGACCTTGTGGTTTCACTCTATTCAATATTTGGGGGGAAATACCAACTCTCATGCTGACTTCTTTCATTAAGTATTTCTTAAAAATATACATGCTCTGAAAACTGAGAATTCTGTATTTATCTAACTAGTCAATTTAGTGCATAAGATACCTAATCTCCTAGCACTTAACAGCCAGGCACCCCATCAGGTTCCTTGGAAAAGAGCATGCTTGTTGTGGTAACAATGAAACACTGTTTTTAGGATAGATTCCCTCTCATCTGCCAACACAGCACATGAAATCCAAAACTAAACCATTGGGACACTCCGCAAGCTCTCTCACTCAAAGTCCTCTGTCTCTGTGTTGCCTTTTGGAGTACTCCTGAAAGAGTACCACCAGAATGCCTACTCTGCAACCTGGGCTTTGTCTCTCTACCTGGGGGAAACCAAAGTGATAGCATTCCTCCCACTACTAAAGAAAGTTCAGAGTCTTAGCAAGTTGGCCTCAAGATAGAGGGGAATGGGCAAATATTCCCAAGGCATTTTTTTTCTTTCTTTTTTTTTTTTTTTTTCCTCTCTCACAGTGATGCCCCTTTTGCCTTGCACTTGCTGGTATGGATTATGGAATACTACAGAATTTAATTAGGTATCAATGCAGTGTTGTAAGTTCCTAACTATATTTTATATATACTTTTTTTTTCTTTGCAAAAAGTATTTAATCATTTCCATGTAAGGGGTCCTTGCTTTTATCTCTTTATGCCTTCACAGGACATAGCATTTGTTTTTTTTCTCTGTACATGTGCAAATTTAACACACATACATGCATATCATGCATGTCATATTCAGTGAAGCAGATTTTGGCACTAAATACACAATTAAATGGATATAACGTGTACTTTTTTTTTTTAGTAGTACAGAATTCTGAGATTTAAACTTTTACATTATAATCCCCAGGTTAGAATATTAGCTCCATGCAGGCAAGAATTTGTCTTTTCATGTTCACTGCCATATCTTCAATGCTTGGCACATAGAAGGCACACATTTAAGTATTGTTGAAAAATACCTTTAACCCTGAAAATTTCATCGAATAAGAAAAATGATTTGTAATAAAAAAAAGCTATGGCATGATTTTTGGTTAATAATTCATAGAGTATAAATAAGCTGGTTTAAAGTTGAGAAACAGGAAACCAACATAGAGTTTCTGTTTGGAGGGAGATGGTCTTCAGATCTGATATGAAGCTGGCACACAGGTACAGCTATACCAGGTGTACATAAATGGAATGTTTCCATGCTGGCTGACAAGTAACTGCTGAGCCCTCAAGTACCTCCTGTAGCCCTGGGTGTTTCAGTCTCCTTAAGAATTAATTTCCTGGACCAGGGGCCCCTGGGTGACTCAGTTGATTAAGCATCCCACTTCGGCTCTGGTCATGATCTTGCAGTTTGTGACTTCAAGCTCCGAGTTGGGCTCTGTGCTGACAGCCTGGAGCCTGCTTCAGATTGTGTCTCCCTCTCTCTTTCTGCCCCTCCCCCACTCATGCTCTGTCTGTCTCTCTCTTTCTCAAAAATAAACAAACATAAAAAAAATTAAAGAATTGCCTGGACCTTCCAGCAATTCCACAAAGAAAGGGTTAGTGCCCAGCACAGTAGGGGGCCTCCAGCACTGGGGCCAGAGATTATTCTGATTGGCCAGTGTCTCTTTTGTACTGGTTGCTAAATATTTTGATTATCATTTCTGCCTTCCTGTTAGAGTTCTGACAAGAAGCCAGTTCTTTCCCTTCCCAAGGGTTTCAGGAGAAGTGAAAAGTTGTCCTACCTACTGTGCAGAAGGTCATTCAAAGGTTTGAGACAATGAAGGAAAGAATGTGAAACTTTAATAGAGGTCAACAGCACAGAACAAAGACGAATGAGATGGATAGCACTTAAGAGAGTCCTACAGATTCGAAGTAAAAGAGAACAGGGATAAGAGAACAATGCCTTATTTTGGATTTCACTGGTTAGGCACAAAAAGTGTGATGAACAGAACAGCTTGACTTCACAATGATGGGAAGAACCTGGAAAAGGGAAGTCAGAGACTGGTGAAACGAATCCAGCTACAGTGGCCTGTCTCTGGGCATTCAGGCAGGCTAATACAGGCATTGGAGTGTGTGCACCCATCAAAGATGTAGATATGAAATGCATCAATCTCATGCATTGATAAGCAGGGATAGCAGAAATCCAGGCAGTGAGAAACCATTGAAGTGTAAAGCAAAGAGGAGCTTAGAAGTCCTGGTTGGTCAACCAGATTAAGGTCAGACCTTAATCTGGAATAGAAGCTGGTGCCAGCACCTGAGAAACCATGATAACTGGGGAAAAGTTCCTTATGTCAGGGTTGTATGTGCTTCATGACCTATTAAACTTAGAATTAGTCAAGTACCTTATGGATTTCAGCTTTTACAGTCGGTATGTGAGGTAGTCCCTTGAGATCACTCCCTTAAAAAAAACAAACCTGTTTTTCCTTTGATTTTGTCATTCTCTGAACTTTTGACTCCATAATTTTGTCTCCCATTTTTTGGAATCTGTTTTCTTTAGACTTCTTAAATTCCTCCCAATGCATGGATCTTGGTTGTACCGAGATACAGTATATACTCTCTCTGTATTTTCTCCAGCCCCGTCTGTCATACACACCCTCTAGTGGGGACTCCTGGCCCCACAGTCCTGCCTGATAAGTTTCTTATTTCAACTCAAGTGTGGATTTGTACTCCAGCCTCAGCCTATCACACGTAGACTTTACCCTGGCCACAAAGCTAACAACACACTGAGCACTGGCCCTCCTGTTGGATAAAGGTACAGGAACTGTCATTTGAACCAGTCCAATTGAGGAAGAGGACAGAGTGTTCATCTCATTGTGGAACTGAAATACAAGACAGATAAACTGAGGCAAAAGCCGCAATTTTATAGTCTGCGCCAAATCAGAAAGCATATAATCAGTGTTGCCACTCAGACGGCTCATATTTCTACTGTTTTCATGTTTTGTACTGGGTTTATGAATGATAAGGTAACTTCTAAGTCATACAGAATAGTTCTGCTCTGGGTTCTGGTCACCTTCCTATGTGGGTCAGCTGGGCCTGCAGCTGGCAATCATCAGTGACCTTATCTGTAGCATGCTGGAGAATGCAAAATCACTTCATTTCTCAAGCTGGGAACACACATACACAGACCTGACAGCACAGTGCACGAAGGGGGGAAATAGTTGACAATACTTGAGAAAGGAAGAACGACCTGTATAAGAAGGACAACATCTTGAGAATAGATACTGACCATTAGACATAATACAGAATCAGTAAACCTGCTACACACACAAGAACAAGAAAGCTGTTGGGAATATAGGGCTAAAATGTTGGCTCAGCCAATTCCTGGCAAAAGAATTATTACCAACTCCCTATTGGAGGAGGAAGAGGTAATAAATACTAAACTCATACACCTGTAGTGTAAGTTTCACTCATAATTCATACACAACTTAATCTAGTTAATATTTTATAAGTTTATCCACACAATGATCAAATTATTCTTAAAGAACTTTCTTGGATTTAAAAGCTCAATTAAAGCTCCCTGTCCAGGTGTTGAGAGAAACATCCAATTATTTTATCAATAGACTAAAAAAAATCTGACTTGCTCTTAATTGGGCATTTTACATTCATTCAATCTTTGGGAAAAAATGGTAGAAACAATGAGAAGAGGACTACATGATCAGTACCCTAGAAAAATTTAATAACAAATAAATATATGAGGAGTCAATTTTTTAGAAGTCGTAATTAACAGTTAACTCCCAATTTGCCACATGACCACGAAGAATAAGTTTTAATGGATCTGCTCGTAAGAGGTGTGGAGAATTTTTTTAGCTTTATGTTTTGGATAGCAAGGAATGTTTTTAGTAGCAATATTATCCATTTATGAAATAAATGTGGATTCAATTAATAAACTATATTCATACTCAGTCTGTCAAATTCCTGTTTTTAAACAATTGGGTTTACTGAGCAGACTAATTTAATGCCTTACAAAAAGAAAAAAAGAATGGACATTCTCTCTAGTCAAATATACATGTGGATAGAATTTAAGCAAGTAAGCCTTTTCTCTGTGGAATACAAAAATATAACTGAGTATATATTTTAAACACATACACACAATGGAAGAAATCAAACTAAATGTGTGTGTTTAACCTCTTCAACTTTCCAAATACTAGATGCGGTAAGATTGGGTATGACAGTCAAGTAGCTAAGTTGAAAGTTTTCTCTTTGTATATGTTATTTTTACCCTCTCTCTTCAGAATCTAAATGGAAACATATGACTTCTTCAGAGGTAGTTAGACATTTTCTTAAAAAAGAAAACCTGTCAATTCTACAAAGATAAATTAAATGATTGATTATAGCAATAGTCAATAATTAAAAAATAAGTTTGGGAAAATTAAATCATGTTTGCTATTGAATGTTCAGTTCTATCTGTTTCTTATTCTTGTTTCACATATGATCATCATTTGGAGTAATAATAACCATATACCCAGAGAAACAAGGGCAAAAAAGAAGAGTGAATTACCCTATTTTCTATAGTATATTTAATATATTTCCTTTTTGTGCCATTTATCAGGTTTCGACTAAAAACAGGGATGAATAGAGATGCTACAATTATACCAAATAGCCAAGGAAAATTAAATTTTATTCCTAATTACTTTGATTCTCAAGAGAGCTCTTATGAGAATTAATGTTTGTTGTAGGAATTTATACAATCTTATTGTTTAATTTTTATCCATATCAGGTAGGGTATAAACAATGGACAATATCATATCTTCTTCATAACTTTCAATTCTCATCTGGCATCCAAACTTGACTGTCCCCAGTGGTTCCCAGAAATCATTTTAGGCACAATTATGAAGTAGACAGTTAGCATTGGCTTTTCTACCTCCCATGCCAACCCTTTTTGACATCATTTCTTTCTCATTTCTTCAGAATGCCATGTTATTTAATGGTTTTTATCTTTAAGTCAATTAAACACTAGATGTTTAACAGATCATTCCATTCAAGAACTAATCGCATTCACACATATTTTAATAAGAAAAAGTCCCAGATTTCATATGATGACTTACATGATGAAAATTCAGGTGCTGTGGATCATAGAAAGTGAATATTCTTGGTTGAGAGGTCTCCTTAGCATCACTATAAAAAACATACCTCTTGCTTTTTTTTTTTTTTTTTTTTTTTTTTAATTTTTTTTTTCAACGTTTATTTATTTTTGGGACAGAGAGAGACAGAGCATGAACGGGGGAGGGGCAGAGAGAGAGGGAGACACAGAATCGGAAACAGGCTCCAGGCTCTGAGCCATCAGCCCAGAGCCTGACGCGGGGCTCGAACTCCCGGACCGCGAGATCGTGACCTGGCTGAAGTCGGACACTTAACCGACTGCGCCACCCAGGCGCCCCTGCTTTTTTTTTTTTAAGTCATGTCTTAAAGGTGTGTGTGTGTGTATGAGAAAGAGAATTTTCACACTTTCTCCAGTAATAAAAATAACCATAATCTTGTAAACTCAGTCATAAATCTCTAAAGGGATTTTTTTAATGTGTGCCATAATTTTGAGTGTTGCCTGAATAAAATAATCATACTCAGATAAAGGAGAGTATCTTCACTTACTATATATATATATATATATATATATATATATATATATATATATATATAAAACTGGGGGGAGAAACACTCCTAGGTAAAGGTTGCCTATGTCTTAAGCTATTCTATTGTATCCACCAGAGGACGGACGCTTTAACAATGCCAACATGATTTATTTCTAAATGCAAGAAATGACCAGTGTAATTTGTGAGGATTGACAACCAGAACCAGGCAGTGGTATTCAAACCAAGGAGTAATCAGAGTAGTTGATAGTTATTCTTCAAGACTCAAATTTCCTATGGGGCATGACACTTTTGCAAACAATAGTTAGTGCACCATGGTTTTATGAAAATCAGTTTGTGATCACTGGAATTTTGGGATGTGCCAATACTTACCAGAATATGCTTTATAAGCTATATAACTTTCACTAGAAGAAAAATCTGCAAAAGAATATCTTAAGCTATAACTATATGATTAATTTTTGCCACTAGAAATATCAATCATTAAATATCAAACATCTTCCTCAGAGCTACTCGAGACGTTAAATCAATATGTAAAATGCCAACAAGACATTATGAAATACATTCCCTGCACTGTCAAAGAGCACTCTCCAGATATTCACACTGGAGAATGTTACAGTCTACCAAATATGCCACCATCCTAGGAAGCAGTGAGTCACTATCTATACAAATTCAGAACTTGCATAATCTGAAAGTTTGCCAACTATGGCAAGGAAATTACCAGAACAGAAAAATGCAGAGAATGGGAGGCATTGCCCTAAGTTGACTCATTCATTTTCCAGTGGTCTACATCATCAAATAACTGTTGGGAAAAATGGGGCACCTGGGTGGGTCAGTCGGTTAAGTGTCCGACTCTCGGTTTCTGCTCAGGTCATGATCTCACCATTTGTGGGTTTGAGCCCCGTGTTGGGCTGTGCGCTGACTGTGTGGAGCCTGCCTTGGATTCTCTCTCTCCCCCTCTCTCTGCTCTTCCCCTGCTCTGTCTTTCTCTCTATCTCTCTCAAAAATAAAACTAAAAAAAAAGTGTTGGGGGAAAAAAACAAAGGCGACAAGGAAGAGGGATCAAATAACCAAGGCCAGCCCTTTTGAAAAAAGCAAATAAGCTGTTTTTTCCCATCTCATTCCCACTGTCCTTCTGAAGTCCTCTTTCCTAGAAGGTATGCTCTGTCTTACAGTTCTCTGTACTCTTTGCTCTCGAGTTCAAACTAACCTGTTTCTGATCCTGTATTCTATAAAACTGTATTATTTGAAGACAGTTTCTATCAGTTACTTAAATATTTAAAAAATGCCTCCTAAGTAAAGTGATAGGTGATGGTGATACAAAGATGAAGTTGAAAGCCTGTGCAGATGAAACTTTTCCTATGAACAAGCTAAAACTATATTATTTATAAGGTCTGCCTAGTTCTGCATTTTAATAGAGTACTTCTATAGGGAACTTATAACCTAAAAAAGTATTTTTAAAAGAATTTTAGGTACTGCATGGGGAGTGGGGGGGTAGTTTAGGTATGGATAAGATGCAAAAGGCAAGCCTTTTTTTTTTATAAATTTTTTTTTTACATTTATTTATTTTTGAGACAGAGAGAGACAGAGCATGAACGGGGGAGGGTCAGAGAGAGGGAGACACAGAATCTGAAACAGGCTCCAGGCTCTGAGCTGTCAGCACAGAGCCTGACGCGGGGCTCGAACTCACGGACCGTGAGATCATGACCTGAGCTGAAGTCGGCTGCTTAACCGACTGAGCCACCCAGGTGCCCCAGCAAAAGGCAAGCCTTTAATAGTCACACATGTTGGCTCATTCAATATTATTTTCATGAAAATAAAACATCATTACTAAGTAAATATAATACCTATTAAATACTAAAATTTACTTGATCACTACAGAATATTAACATATGGTTATCTTGCAAGTCCTACAATGGTAAAGTCAAGATGTAAATTGAGAATTGAGTCTCAACTATGAAGTGAAATCATTCCCATAAGTAGTCACCTCAAGAAGGGCCAAGTGAAGGAACATCCAAAGATAGACAGCAGTTCTCAGAGGTGACTTTGCCCTCCAGGGGACATTTGACTATGTTTAGAAACATTTTTGGTTGTCACATCTGGGGGAGGTACTAATGGCATCTAGCGCATAGAGACCAGGGCCGCTGTAAAACTTTCCACAATACACAGGTCAGTCACCGCAACAAAAAAATTGCCCAGCTCCAAATGTCAATGGTGGTGAGAAACCCTCACGAAAAGGTTATTGTGGCATCTCTTTTCCTATTTCCCATCCTGAGATTCTTCCCAGAATGGGCTACGGGCAAGCTCATTGTGGTAGGATCGAGAATGTGATCTTGTCCCATCCCTACCTAAAAACATTCAATACATTTCTCAAACTTGAGTGAATATTAAAATATATGGGCCAATTTTTTAAAAATATTCCTGAGTCTGCTTTCAGGGATTCTTAGTCAGTAGGTTTAGAATAGGAGTCAGGAATCTTAATTTTTCAGGTCTGAATGTTTGGAGGACCACCATACAATGGGAAACACTGATCTGTTGGATAAAACCCAGGTACTTGAACATTCATACCAGTTTCCACCATGATCCAATTCCTACATATATCTTCTGAGGGATATATTGTCCCTCTTCTCTTATACCTTGTGTTGCAGCAATACTGATCCACTTGAAATTTATTGAAACATTGTACTGTTTCATGAATTCCCTACCTTTCATTATGTTTCTTCTGGCTGAATCTTCTTTCTTTCTTTGTCCTGCTGGTGGCTGACCAGTCATGTGGTGGTCAATGTTTAGTGGCTGTCCAAAAACAAGTGAAAATTCGTAGTATTTGCCTATTTCTGTGCTATAAATGACCCCACCAGGGCCAACTTCAAGCTACCAATGTGACCTTTCTGGAAAGAAATATGCACAATCAGCTCTCAAGAACTGGTATGAACTAGCTCTGACACAGCATTATAAGTAATCGTTATCTTTTAGCCTTTCTTTAGCCTTTCCTGATAATTTGAGACTGTTTGTTGCACATTTAATATTGAAGTTATTACATTCTCTGACTGGTACTTCTTAACATGCACATAACTAGACTGAGTTCTTTGAAATGAAGGCCTATGGTGATAAAAAAAAATGTGTTTAGTTAAATGGCATTTTAATTCAAATGTTTGCATATTTTTCATGCTTTTTGTATGTTTTCCTTTTGATATACCAAATTACTTAATAAAGTGTTAAAATCTTTAAAATATTTTCTAAGTTTCAGCTTCAGTCATATTAAAATATAGCAAGCCAAGTTAAAATATTAAAGGGGGAAAGTGTATCTTCTGGGAGCCAGCCTAAGCACTAATAAAAGTGAGGTATGTGACCTTGGGAAGTTAACTTTGTGCTACTTTTCACTGATAGGGAATTCTCTTCCAAAGAATCTAAGTTCTGGGTTATTTCAGTAGAAGGAAGTTGTATTTACTTACATAGTAATTTATAGTTAACTTTGCTGAGTAGAGCAAATTATCAGGACTTCTTAACCTGGACCATTTCTCTTCAGAAAAGATTTTCTTAATGTTTCACTCCTAAGTAATTACCTTCCTGAATTGGAGTGTGTTTTTGAGGACATAAATATTTGATAATTGCTCTGGTACCCAGAAAAGATAGAGCAAAAACATTTTATGCTGTAGTAAGAAACCTTTAATGTGGGAAGATTGTTTCATTTCATCTGAAAAGACATATAGTTAATCTCTCTGAACTCTGAAAATATCACTGTGTATATGTTATCCCAGTAATTTGTCTTCAATAATTGTATGGACATTAGATAGTATATTTGTTTTACCGAAAGACCAATTCTAAAAAGTTTTAACACTAGTGAATGCTCCCCCTTTCTATCTTTCTGTGTGTGTTTGTGTGTGTATGTAGTCATACATTTAAGTAGATCTAATGAATCATAATACAGTATAAACAGAGGAAATTATCTTCCTGTAAGGGCATGGGCATAAGGTTAAATTAAACAAACCACATCATGCTATGGTATAGTATGTTCCTTCCATATTTTATGGAATTATAAGTTGAAACCCAAAGAATAATGTCTCTTCTGGGAGGTAATCGTGATTATAAACCAAGGAATGGGAGAAATTTAAAAAAAATCGTTAATAGGAAAATGCATGTTTTTGGTGCCTGTACTTTTTTTTTTTTGCATGTTTGCCTTGTAGTGATTTGTGAAAAGATGCAAGAACTTAAGTAGATCTCCTAGATGTGATTCAGTAGGAGCAGAAAAAAAGAAATTATTTATCACCAGGCAACCAAAACTATTCCCAACTCCAAAAGCAAATCCACGTAATGTTTAAATTTTCTGGCTTAAATTACTCCTATAAAAAGAAAGTTTAAATTGGCAGTGAAAACAATTCTATACGCTTCTGGGGCAGAAACTTCAGAACAATGATATTTAAACTTACATTAGCAATTACTTGATAAGACTGAAAATTATTGAAGAAGATCATTTTAATTTTGATCATTTGCCATTTCAAGTTTATTTATTTTCTGTTGAAAAATGACTTGCTTCCAAGCTTATATCTCAAACAGAGCTAGAAGAAATTTTGAAAGACTAATATTATATTAGGCAGGCATCCCAAAAGTTGATAGGACACAACTGTATAGTAGAACTTGGTGATGTAAATGGCATGTGTTTCTCAAGAAATGGACTTTATAACTTTCTTAAAGCTTTACTCCCTTTGAATGATGGGCTTTTTTGCCTAGGAGTGAAATAATTATGTAGGGTACTGTGCCACAGCACTCTCTTAAAAATATATTGCATCAGGGTCATAATGTTGTAATTTAGGATTTTAAAGGTAAGAGAGTAAGCTTTTAAATTTAATATCTCAGGGACTTTGGATCCTTTCCACCCAAAACTTGGCTTGCAATTTGTCTCCACAGATGATTTTAATGGTTTAAATTAGTTACGGCTTTTCAAATTGTGAAGTAGCCAATTATTTAGCTTTGACCAAAGTTTAAACAATTAGTTCTAACCAGCACCAGTTATTTTAAAAATCAGGTTTTAGAGGGAAAGAAGTAAATGTGGTTAGTTAATTTCTTATTGCTCAGAGACTTACATATTTAAAAATAAAATTCCAGAGATTTTAGTCTGAAGGAGAAACTCCCTTTGTCTGTGAATAGTTTCCCAGCATATTGTTGTGTGTCAGTGAAAATTTAGAAATGGAGAGAAAAAGTTTTAAGGCCTAAAACACTTCAATCCTCTTTCATAGACATATGAGCAATATTTCTGTGGCCCAGCTAAGTTTCAGTTTGTAGCTAAATTTTGAAGTCAGCTGTCATTTGCAAATTGTAGGAAAGAAGGGGAGAGCTCAAATGATGGCTTAGGTTTCCCAACTTCACCCCACTGCAAAGTTTAGAGTCTTTTGAATTGCCTTGATCCAGACACTGCAAAAGCCTTTGGTGGCAGGTTGCCAGTTTCAGTTAAACTTACACAGTATTAGTCTTCCTTGAGAGTTGTTGGATCGCTCTTAAATAACTGAGCAGACAGAGGGACATAATGCCATCTTGTATTGCCTGGATCAACAAGTGCACTTGAAGGCTGTTAACAGAGGCTGAAAAGGAGGCTGCCTGTGGGGACGCAGGATCCTAAGTACCTTCTCATGGTTAGTGTGGCTTGTACTTGTGTCCTTTTGTGGGCATTTATGCTAACTGTGATCTTCATTTTATAAGATGATTCAGACTAACCTTAGGATCAACATAGGGAGGGTGGCTTCGGAAGAGCAGAGGTAATTTTATAAAACCACTTTGCAAGTATTCTCTTTTCTTGTTTAGATTAAAATGTTCTCCTCTTTGTATAAATGTAGCAAGAGCAAAGAAAAATTATCTAATTTATCTGGGATTAAAACATGAGTATGCATTTCAAAAAACAGAATTGCAACCAATCCGTGGCCTCTCAGTTTTTCTGGATATTTTCCATAACAAAGCCTGGTTTGATTCCATAACAAAAATCCATCTAATTTTTTTTAAAGTTTATTTATTTTTGAGAGACAGAGAGTGAGCAGGGCAGGGGCAGAGACAGAGGGAAACACATAATCCAAAGTAGGCTCCAGACTGCGGGCTGTCAGCACAGAGCCTGACACGGGGCTCGAACTCACAGACCGCGAGATCATGACCTGAGCCGGAGTGGGACGCTTCACCGACTGAGCCACCCAGGCGCCCCAACAAAAGTCCATCTATATGCAAACCTTTAGGTCTAATAAACATCAGAATTTAATTAACTTAATACTGCATTTTTTGTAGTAGTTTTGGAAGCAAGTGAAAACAGTGGACGGAGAACTGAGTGGTCTACAGTCACTGAGATCTAAACTAGACTCGACCTTTAACCTCAACTTTTGAATCTGTCAAACAGGGTGAGGTTGATTAGTCGTTTTCTTAATTATCTTCCTCCCACAAAACTAATGTCATTATGACATTACCTTAAAGAGTATGATCAAGACAGGATGTAAAAGTGAAGGAAAAAGAGGCACTGATTTTTTTTCTAGAAACACTCAAATCAAGAGATTTTCACAACTAAATTTACTAATCAAGTGGGAAATTGAACAAAAGAAAGAGTATGATGTTGGTGTTGCTACATTATAATTTGATCCTTGCCCTCCTGACTGCCATAATCACCCACAAAACATACAAGTGTGGTAGAGAGGAACAGCTGCCTCATATTTCAACTTACAGGATACCAGTACTTGCCAACTAATAACAAGGGCAAACTGCTGGGAAGAAAGCAGAATTTGGACCCTTGTGGATTTCCTGTGTTCTCCTCTTCCTTCCATATAATCTCAGTGGCACCAATAAGTCAACTCAGGGAGATAGAAAAGAAAAGCAGTTAGGTCAACATGGCCTCAGTGACGAGGGCATAGCAAAGAGGAGGCTGGATTGAAGTGGGATTGAAATGGTGCCGTTGGGTATATGTGGCACACAGCACTCTGCTAATTATTCTATTCACATTCTGAAGCTGCATCAGAATAGACTCTGAACAGGGTAGATGAAACTGCAATAATGAAACCCTACTAGGAATTTTGAATTCGGTCTAGTAAAATCTTACTGTTGAAGAAGAACCTCATACTGATTTACTAGGTAAGTGGAGAAAATAGAAATATGGTCAAATGTGCTCTAAAATATGTATAATTTCCCTGTTCCTAATATAAAACCTGTTGTCAATCTAGTTTCTGTACTCACTGTGTGAAAGATTACCTTGATTTATTTAAAGTATTATTTTCTGTTTGTTAATTTCTGCATTCTAATAGTGCACTCTAATAGAAGCACAAACCATGTGCCAGGCACCAAGCCTGCACCGAGATGCACAATGAGTAAGACCCCGTTCCGTGTCCCAAGAACATGCTGTATAGTCAAATAATACTGGATTGTACATCCTTTGTTACAGTGGCGAGTGTAGCAGCCTATGACATAATTATAATCTGACAGAAAAACTAAATATTCTATAATCAGGCAACTTCTTTCATTGCATATCCACTCCATGTGCTCTGCTACTATGTAAAATTATACTCACAAATGGTCTTTAGTAGCAGTTTTTTAAAAACGAAAAATTCCTTTACTGGAAATATTAATCCCAATTCATTCTAGATATTGTTTTATGTAGAATTAGGGTATGAAGATATTAGCCGAGAGAATGAAAAATGAGTGTACCTGCATACAACTGTGGGTTCTATTTTTCAGGCTTAACAGCTTAGCTGTAACATTTGTACATTAGCTAAATAACATCTCAAGGGGAGCTGAAGATAGAACCTTGATGTCTACTGATTGTACATGTGTGAGTTTGTGCTCTCAAAGGATGGTCCTTAAAAAACTCCCTGCTGGAAGCTATTGTGCATATTGTAAAAGGACTGTTGCTAAGTGCCAATTGAGCTAGTACTGTATACTTGCCATTTAAAAAGAAGATTTCATACCACTTGATTATGTTAAATAGAAATGTTTGAAATTTATACAGAATTACATCAAAATGGCACAGTAGTTATATGTCTAAAGAGCTGTGACTACTCTATCCTTCAACTAATGTCAATCCGTCTGGTAGATGGTTTAATGTAAGACTGTCATGGAATGTATTACCTGAGAAGTATAGTAAGTATTAGAATACTGAAGCCATAAATATATATTGTAATAGAACCTAAACCCATGTTTTCATTGAAATACACCTACATATATATGTATGTGTGTATATGTGTGTGTGTGTGTGTGTGCATGTGTGTGTGTATCTTAAGGTTCAAATAACATAAGTGAAACTCTGCATTTTAAGTATGTAGAGGTCTAAAGTAAGTCTTTTTTGTGTACTCAGTAGAATCAAAGCATTATGCTTGGTGCTGTACAGAGTTCTTGTGTGATAAAAGTACGTTGTGTTACTTCTAACAAATTATTCTGAAAATGTCATCTCTTCAGAGACTAATTTTCCCTCCAAAATGGGGGTGGGAGGTGGTGGTACCTGGGTGACTCAGTCGCTTAAGCCTGAGATTCTCGATTTCAGCTCAGGTCACGATCTCTTGGTTCCTGAAATCAAGCCCCACGTCTGGCTCTGGACTGACAGTACAGACCCAGCTTGGGATTCCCACTCTTCCATTCTCTCTGCCCCTTGCCTGCTCTCTCTCTTTCTCTCTCTCTGCTCCTCCCCCACTCGTTCTCTCTCTCAAAAAAAATAAAACTTTAAAAAATGGTGTCGGGAGGCAGGGGGTGTTCTTAGAATCTTTTAAGTGAATTGCCTCCATCAACCAATTGTCAGTGGATATGTGTTCTGTGCCCCTTATTAGTAAAGTATACATGTCATAAATTCAGTAATAAGCTATCTTAAGTCATAAAAATATGGAACTGGGGAAAGAAGTAGACTAAAGCCCATGACCTTACCTTTTCCTTCCTCCAAAGATCCTATGGAAAAAACAAAAAAAAAAAAACTTTTTTAAAGAATGAAACTATGCTGTGTGTGGTAAAAAAAAAAAAAAAAAAAAAAAAAAGCCTTTAAAAAAGAATAAGCAGCTGGGAGCCAGAAAGTTTGAGAAAATCTTGTAAGATAGAATGGAGGTGACAGGAAAAAATAGAGAGGAAGGAGAGGCACAGCTTAAATCCCAAGGGATGGGTGCAGACTTCCCAAAAGCCCAGGAGAAATTTTTAATCTATACTCAGCAAAAGAGTTTTATGGCATGTGAATTATACCTCAACAAAACTATTAAAACTTTTTTTTTTCAAGGAATAAGATTGAGCATTAATGGGCAGTAAGGCAGCCATCTGGGGTTAGGGCCAGCAGGATCCTGTGCTTCCTTCTCTGCCTACAAGGAGGTTGCTGTTCTGGAGAAGCTCCAGCTTAACAAGCCTTCTTTTAAAAACAAAGAATTAGGGTGGAAAAGAAAAAAGAAAGCAGAATTTTACTAAATTCTTGCTATCACCAGGAAGAATTGGGTGGGGACGATGAGAGGCATTTATTTGTCCAAGAACCAAAAGCATTATAATACTACACCTTCCTGGGAATAGTCCCAAAAAATGGTCACTCAGAGGCATCCCCACCTGTAAAGCTTCTCAATGCTCACAAACCCCAGACAAAGCCTACTGACTGGCCTGGTCTATCCAATAACACAGATACTACCACCTGCATCCCTCCTCCCTGGGCTGCCCCCCATCCCCCATCTTCACTGAAAGGATGGGCTCTTTTAGAGAATTGACTTGTCTTTGGGGCAATGTTTGCTTGTAAAATATATTAATCAACGTGGTCCTTTAGTCACAAATAGGAACCAACAACTAAGTATTACCAGTGATTTGATGAAAACACAATCGTTTGAAAGGGGAGGATCAGTAAGAACAAATGGAAATAATCCTGGCAAATAGTATCCTTAGATTTGAGAAAGTGTCTCATAAGCTGCTAGTTTAAAAATGCTAATCAGGGAACAAAATTAATCACTGGGAATGAAAAAAGATGATTGGCAAAGTTAAAAAAGAAAATTCCCAAATGACAGAAAAAACAACTTAATGGAAATATTTCCCATCAAAGTGATTTGAAAAAGAAGCTTAAATGTCTTGGAATTTTAGAGAAAAAAACAAGGAGATGAAAAATATGGGACCAAAGTTAAATGATAATTGGGTTTTGAACCAGGATATCCAAAATTCATTATATAAAGTTTTAAAGCAGAGGCCAGAGACAAGAAAGGACATGGAACAGTAGATGAAAGAAAAAAAATCACATCTCACAACTACCAGAATGACCAAAGTTGAATTTGATAATATTCAGTATTGGCAAGGCTATGGGAAGTATATAGTCTTAGAAACTGCTTAGGGAAAATATAATCTGTGCAACTTCTGGGAGGAGAAATTAATTTATCTTTAATTCATCATTTTACTTCTAAGAATTTGTCTTGTGGATAATTTGTCCAAGTGAGCCAGGGTGTATTTTCCAGTGTTCATTTTAGTATGATTTTAATAAGTAAAATTCTAAACAGTGTATCTGTCTATAGTGACAGCACATCTATGTAGTTATTAAAAAATGAGGAAAATATTTTCAAATGCAGATATGGAGAAATACCAGATACAAAGTTAAATGCCAGTAAAATTAAAGGTTAAAACTTGTATGTCACAAAAAGAAGAGCAGATTTGATTCTCCTTTTTGCCTAAATATTTCTTAGAATTCGAATCCTGCAATTTAGTTTTTTCTGATTTTACTTTTAATTAGCTATGCTAATAAATCACAATATTTTCAAAGATATGAGAAAAATGATCGAATCTAAAGTAACCCTAAAAAAATCCTGATTCATTTGATAAAAATCAAAAGTACTAATCCCATGTATAAGCAATTTTTGTGACTCTTAAAAATAAAGCATTAAACTGGACAAAAGAGGAAACTGATACATTCTCTTCTAGAATAGCAGTGCATATTCCTGGCTTATTCATAACTCTACATCAATTAAATGGTAAATGTATGAAATATTTCTGTGTATTTGCTGATTTCATTATGTGTAAATTGAGGAAATTCACCTAGTAGAAGAGTAGAGAGCTGTTTTAAAACTCATTTAAGAAAAAACTATTAAATATAAACTAATGTCCCATATTCACCTAAAACTGACAGACTATTTCATGGATTTATTCAAGCTATTAGTCACTTTCTCTTATCTCTTCAACTCCTAATCTTTGGTCACTTTACTCTTAATCATCAATGAAAAATTATATAGATTTGAAACTCAAACGTGCTTTTTCACTATGATTCAAGAAAATAAGATTGATAGAATATTGAGCCTGAGAGATAAGATATATGCACAGGTGTAAATTTAACAGGAGAATCAATATAGAATAACATATGAAATCATAGTGGAATAGTAATAAAAAGATTAGAACCTGGACTCTCTGAAAGGTAATCTAGTATTTTGGATGTTTTATTTATTCCCAAGTTGTGTACCTTGAAGAATGGGTGTACCCAAAATGCTAATATATTTACTGGAATATGTTTCTATACTTCTGGTATTCTGGCTAATTAAATGTTCTAATGGATCCTTCCAGTGTAAAGCAGCTATATTATGATAAGGTCGTCTTTGGAGTATTGCTACTTTCCTAAAATGTAGGGCATATCTTCAAGACCTCCGTATGGCCCATCTCACACACATACACACATTAACGGTCAGCTGGAACCAAATCAGTGGAGTGGAGTCAGGACAAAAAAGATGAGAAGTCAAGATGCCAATAGCAGCCCTGCTATCCAGATAGTGAAGTTTTTGTGGTAAGGTGGTGAAGTTGCACGTGGAATTCCCTTGAAAAATCAAGAAGAAGACTGAAGTGATTCCAGGTTGATATTCCTCCCAGTCACTCACAAGCAGAAATAGTTTTGAGAGGAAATTTTTCCCAATTTAGGACCATGGGACAGATAAAGATAAAGTAAAACATTTATAATGGAAGATCATCAAGCACATAAGGAGGTCAGCCATGCTAAGAAAAAGTTAAAAGAAACAGTGGACAAAACTATCAGGAATGAACTGAGAGATTTGAAAAACAAAATGATACTTCCAGAATGAAAAACACAAGTATGAGAAAAAAAACAAAGACTTTAATGGACAGTTTCAATAGTAGATAAGACAGGGAAATGCACATGAAAATAAAAATGAGATATCATCTCATACCTGTTAGGGGAACTATTATCCAAAACAGATAAAGTTTGGTGAGGTTGTGGAGAAATTGGAACACTTCTGCCTTGTTGGTGGGAATGTAAATTTGTGCATCCACTATGGAAAACAGCATAGAGGTTCCTCAAAAAATTAAAAATAGTACCATGTGATCCAGCAACCTTGTTTCTGGATATATATCCAAAAGAACAGAAATCAGAATCTCAGAGATATCTGTATGCCAGGGTTTATTGCACCATTATTCATAATAGCCAAGATGTGGAAACAACTCACATGTCCATTGATGGATAAAGAAATAGGAGAATACTATTCAGCCTTAAAAAGAAAAATCCTGCAGTGCGCAACAATATGGGTGAACCTGGAGGACCTTATTATGCTAAGTAAAATTAGTCACAGAAGGGCAAATACTACATGATTCCACTTACATGTGGTATCTAAATCAAACTCCTAGAAGCAGAGAACAGAACGGTGGTTTCCTGGGGCTGTAGGGAGGGAGAAATAGGGAAATGTTTTTCAGTGGGTATAAAGTTTGTGTTAAGTATTCTTAGTAGAAAAAAAAAAGAGCACACACACACACACACACACACACACACACGGGAATTTTTAGGGGTGGTCATATCACAAGTGCATGTGTCCAGACTCATCAAGATATATTCACTAAATGTGTGCAATTTTTTGTGTATTATATCATAAAGCTATAAAAACACATGTATGGAACAAGACACAAAAAAGAGCAAATCAGTGGACTGGAATTATATATAAACAAATGACCAAAATACAGTATGAAGACATGAAGAGTTAGAAAAAAACATATATAAAGAATGACGCCCAACCCTAGATGGGCTTCTTTTAGGTATGGAAACTGCATGCTCCACAACTGGAACTTTAACTACAGCCTGTATACCAAGTCACCAAATAAACAGCCAAATTTGAGAGGAGTGCCCTATAAGAAGTGCAGACAATAATAAAACCAACCCTACCGTGGATCTCCTTATCTCTTTCAGTTCTCCAAGTAATCACAGGTATCTTAGAACAACCTCACAGCTTTTTGTAGCCTTTGGCATTAGACTTCCATTTTCTCTTGCTAACTGGGCTGAGTGGCAACCACTAGCTTGTCACTGATTCCTAATGGAAGGAGATAGTCTCATTAAATGAAAAGTTAAGACTTTCTGACCTGACAAGGTCTTTCTACAGTGAGTACCCTTTGCATTCAACACCCATTAGAGGAGATAAGCATCCCCCAAATTTTGCATTGCAGAATGGAAATGGCATTGCCAATATCTTAGCAAATCTTATGAACAGACTCTTAGCCCCATAAACACCCTCACTTCCTGCTCTACCCAATCTTCTGGCTCAGTGTGTGCCTAGAAGACCTTCTGTGATTTACTGCTCAAAGAGTATCCAACATAGGAAAATCTCAAGTAATGCCATAGCCATATGCAATAATTATGACAAGATTCTGATATCTTACAGTAATTGATATGCTCCCAGAAGTAGGCTAACTTCTGGTCACAGAACACATTATCCCAGTATTAAAAAACTACCTTTGTGCAAATTCATGGGTCTAATCTAATGGCCTAGCTATTTGTTCAGTCTAGCCAACCACTCAGGCTAAACTAGCAAAAACCATACCATGGAACAATTTTTATGGACAGAAGCAAGTTGATCCCAATCCCAGTATACCTGTTTCAGAAACTTAAGTTCATGACCAAGGACGACATTGAGACTGAAATAGGCAACCAAGCACAGGCAGCTATCTCTACAAGCCTACTTGATCCATGCTCAAACCCACCGTGGTAATGGAAACACCACCAAATGGATGTCCAAAAAAAAAAAAAAAAAAAAAAGAAAGAAAGAAAGAAAGGTAAATAAATACATAAAAATTGTGGCATGCATAGAACCCCTGTTGACTGGAAAAAAAAAAAAAAAGAACTTCTTCTCGCCCAACCATGCAGCCTTTTCAATGGTAACAGGACTGATTGGTCCAGCTGTTCAGCTATTTATGAGTTGCACATGACCTAACATACTTCTGCATTGGCTGAGCTCCAGATCACCCAAAAACCTGGGGGAGAGGGATATGAAAGAGTCCCAGGAGAATTTGAGGAACCACAATAAACTTCTCTCCCTTTTCTGAATAGCAGCCTTTGGAAAGGAAAAATAGGTTTCTTTTCTCTTGTTTGTGTCTAATACTTGCTTCCCCCCCCCCCCCCTCAGAGGATACCTAAATACAAATGAGCTCAGACACTGACTTTACTTAAAGAAGTTGTCTTCTTCTATTTGTGGGTGTTGCTTATAATGATGGGTTCCAACTCCTAGAACTCAGCATGATGGAAAAAGGAAAGACAGTGTGACTCATTCCCACCTATTTCTGAAAACAAGGATCATTATCTTGTGAAATTGAAATTTTCATATGTAGGTACATATTAGCACATAAATTATCATTTGCACCTGTAGATACCTACTCTTGTACATATGCACCAGGAAACAGATACAAAAATATAGGAAAATTGCTCAAAATAGCAGAAAGACTAAAAACAACTCAAATATATATCAGTAGGAGACTGGATAAATAAATTGAAATATATTTACAAATAGATTTTACATAGTGATGAGAAGGAATGCTCTACAGCTATAAAGGTTATATGCAGCCAATAGGGTGAACCTCAGGTATGCAACAATGAAAAATAAAAAGTCACAAGTTTCAAAATACTGCACATTTTCATAAATCTCAAAAATAAACCTAGCCAATATATTATGTATTTATGTATTGATATGATAAAAACCATTTAAAAAGTACAAAGTAATGATAAATGCAAAATCCAAGATAAGGGTTTGTTACTTCTGGAGTGAAGAGGGACGTAGAGAAGAGCATATACGTGCATGCCTAGTTATTGGTAAATTTTTCATTCTTGGATTGTGTGGTAAGGTCAGAGGTATTTGGTATAAAATATATATATATATATATATATATACACACACACACACACACACATGTATATACACACATATATGTTACATGTATTTGTACATGTCAAATGTTATATTTTACAAGGTAATGAAGAAAATAGGTTAAGCATTTTTAAGTAGTTTTTTGGTAAAATATGTGGAAAACAACTAAAAAGGTAAATATATTTAAAACTGGACTTCTTAGAGGTCTCAGCATAATATTCACTGTGAATCTTGAAATGCAAGTATATTTCTTAAACAATTTAGGAGAAAAAATCTCATATGTAAAGGAGAAGGCCCTGTCCCTCCAAATTCCTCTACCATTGATCTGCCATTTTATCTGAGAGTGCACTATTATCCCTTAATACATTAACTATCCACTAGCCCACTGACAAATTATAAATATCTTTGGGTGAGCTGTATTAACCAACAAGATTTTAGTACATAAGAGTTTATCCGGTAATGATGTGTCACATTTGAAGCATAAAGTATCTCTGAGGAGATGAGCAACAGGACAGGTAAATTTAGTTTTGATAAGAGAAGTGGGGTGCTAGGTACTGGTTGAGAAATGTATAGGACACATGGGCCACGATGAGTGCTGCTTTGTGGGAGTCTAGTGTGCGGTCAGGGAATCTCCTGAAAGGAGAGAAGCAGCAAGAGGAAGAGGGGAAAATGGGTTTACATGGCTCATTTAGAAGCTGCCATCACCTTCTTTGCACACTTAGTCTTGCTTTTTGATTCTTTCCAAGCTGAACCAACCATGCTTTAAGTAGGTGTGTTGTAAGCAGACAGTGCCAGTGCTTGATCCATATCCCCCCACCCCCTGGCTCACTCCAGGATTCACCGGCAGGTTTGATGCCTAGTTATTGTATATACCAATGATTTCCTACCTTAAGCACCAGTGTCTCTCTCTTCCTGAGGTCATATTCATGTAGATGATAGGGCAAGGCCAAAATGTCATGTTTTCAAAGCCACCAAGAGCCACCACTGAGAAAAGAGATTGCTAAGTACCCAAGCTATATGCTTCCTGGAGGTGTGTTTATCTTGTCAATTGAGGATTCCCAGGGGGAGTGATCCAGCTGCTTACAGTGGTCATTTACCCACTAACATATCCCCTTTATGGGCGTCTTCCCTCCACTTCTCATTCACTCATTTTCGCACTGTGCTTCCTGAGGTCACCTCCCAAATAAACTACTTGACTTAAATCTTTATCTCAGGGTCAGCTTTTAGAGGACAGAAAATTGATGTGTATGCACTCAGATTTTTTTAACACCATCTCCTCCCTTTCTGATTTGCGCAGTAACATTTCTTGTGGGTACAAAAAATGCCAGAGTAAATGTTAGATGCTGCAGCTTTAAGGGTGGTGTATTATTGTGGTGCCCATGCTACATAGTTCTTTAATCAATATGTTTCTCTCACTCCTTCTACCACCAGGGCAAAGGCTTACCACATTACACAAGATAAAGTTATTTCTGCTGTAGGCAGGTTACTTATTACTAAGCCTCATCTGTCAAACTCAATGCAGAAAAATCTAGAAGGCAGTCCCTGAGTGACTGTTTTGAAGCTGTGGTACATGGTGGGGAGGGTGGAAGTATGAAAATGAGATGGAGGAGGTTGATCGTATCTTTTTAATTGAGAGCTGATGCTTTCCAGCATTGTCACTTTCTCCACATGTCAGTAGAAGAAGGTTTTTCTAATCAGCAATGATCTTAGAAAAGTTTAACAAGCAATTCTATCTTGTATTTTGAGAATTTGGAGCACTGGTGGCTCATATCAGAACCAGACTTGTAGATAACTGATTACACTCTGCTAAGTCAATCTGATCCATAACTAATATATGTCTAGGGCACCAGAAAGTTAGTTGCACAATAAGGTGCTGATACAGTCTTTTGGTATTTTTTTCAGTAAATGCAAAATGGTACTGTAGCGTTTAGGACAGTAACACAACAAGAAACTGTATGATGCCCTAATGAAAACTGGTCCCAGTGGCCCAAGCTGGGAATTTATGACTACTCAAATATACATTCATTTTTGTATAGCATCTAGGAGGCCCTGGCCTACCATTTCTGAGGTGACTGCTGTTAGCAATTTTACAAGACAAATCATAAAATAAACAGAATTCTCCTAAGCTCCCTTAGATCAGTAGAGAATCTATATTGAATGTATGGAGTTTTCATAGACGTGATAGGGGAACCAGAGGAAAATGTTTTCCTTTGACATCTCAACAGTGTCAGGCCACTTGCTGGCAAGGGCTCATAGCACTAGTAGAAGAGGAATAAGAAAAATACCTTTCTGAAAAAGTGTGGTATCTATATTTGATAAGGTTGGAGGAAGATCTGAATAGAGATCAACTGTGAAGCCTTGGTTATCCTTTCTTGACCTCCCCAGAGGATAGAGCAGTACTGATAAATGGGGTTTTCTTGATAACAGCCAAGGATCCAATAAATATCTTAGAATACACAATGCCTCCTGATATGTGCCCTGAAAATAAGAAACTGGTGAGCAGCTCTGTGGTTCAGAGTAACCCTGGTTTTAAAACCCAGAAAGAAAAAGGTGTGACCTGGAAAATTTTATAACCAAGTAGTTATTCTAATATGGGATACCTTTGAAGTCTGAAGTGAAAACAATTAGGTGGTCTGGTTAGCCACAATTCCTATACAGTGTTGATAGAGAAATAGCTTCAATGTTAATTTAAACACTGAGACACCAACCATGGGCAAAGCTTTCCATTGTCATTTTTCTTTCTTTATGTTCTGTGATATACCGGAACCAGCTCATGTTGGTTAGGAAGCACTCCTTGTGCACATCTCTCCCAAATTCTGTATTCACTTACATCAGATTGGTAGCTTGAAATTGGCCATAGTGGGAGTATTTATATCACAGAAACAAGAAATGGGCAGGTGTTATAAATCAGAGCTCCCTTCCACCCCAGCCAGTTGTTAAACGTTTGTAAATATATGCCCATTTATATTGAAATAAGAAATGAAAACAAGAAGAGATCTCTAGCTTCTTGCCTTTGGCCAGGGAATTCATCTCACTCAGATACTTTGGTCATGATG
Organism: Leopardus geoffroyi; assembly: GCF_018350155.1. Classification (NCBI taxonomy): domain Eukaryota; kingdom Metazoa; phylum Chordata; class Mammalia; order Carnivora; family Felidae; genus Leopardus; species Leopardus geoffroyi. The sequence goes on along the minus strand of NC_059331.1, from coordinate 134,260,308 downwards.
AGCCTGGGCCCTGGGGCAACATTGGAATATTCATGAGTCAATGTGTTTTATCTAGTAAATGTCTAATTTTCAAACTCTGGGCAAGTGGCCCAATCTCTGTGAGACTTAGACTTCTCATATGCAAAAACAGTTGTAATACCTGACCTGTCTATCTCACAGGCTTATGGTGAGATTTCAAATGAATAATGCATGTGAAAAACTAATTAAGATATACCTATAATTATAAACTGTATAATATATACACATATTTAGTGTACTTATACATAATATCATGGTAATAATAGTTCATAATTGACATTTATTTAGTGTTTAATATGTGCCCAGCACCATTCTAAGTGCTCTACATGTTTTAATCATTTTGTCCTCATCAACCATATGAGGTAGGTGCTATTATCATTCCCATTTTATACACGTGAAAACTAAGGTACAGTGAAGTTAAATAACTTTCCCAAGGCATGCCATTAAGTAAATGGCATAGCCGAGGTGACAAACCCAGACAGTCTGGCTTCAGATCCTGATCCTAGACTATAGAGGCTGAATGTGTAAGTTCCCAGAGAGATCTGAGGCAGTGTATGTAAAAGCAAAGTACAAATATTTTTGATAGAAAAGTGATTTGCTCTACGAATGTGAACTTTAATTTCTGTGTTGGCATCTTGTTACATAACCAAAACATCATAGTGAAAAGATAAAAAATTTAAATATAATGGACAACTTCTTTTGCTTAGATTTTATATCATATGAAAGATAAAAATGTGGATATTACTATCCATGCCAGGGAACCTCTAAGATAGATGTTTCACGGATCTTTAAAAACAAGGATGGATGGCCTGGGTGGATCAGTCCATTAAGGCTCTGACTCTTGATTTCGGCTCAGGCCGTGATCTCACGGTTCGTGGGATTGAGCCCCACATCAGGCTCTGCTGCTGAAAGCACGGAACCTGCTTGGGATTCTCTCTCTCCCTCTCTCTCTTTGCACCTCTCCCACTCAAGCTCGCTCTCAAAATAAACAAATAAATTTAAAAATTTTTAAAAGTAAAAACAAGGAAAACTGTATTATTTTCTATTGTAAAGCAGTAGGATTATATTATCAAATATTTGGGGACAGGAGAAAAATATTATTTCTAAAATAAGTCTTATATGTTGGTGGTATTTTTCTTTAATATTTTTTTCTTTTGCAAATAACAGTTTAATAGCATAGCTTTTTAAAAAAAATGTTTATTTTCAGAGAGAGAGAGTGAGAGAGAGAGCATAGGCCTGAGCAAGGGAGGGACCGAGAGAGAGAGAATCCCAAGCAGCCTCTGTGCTGTCAGTGCAGAGCCTGATGTAGGGCTTGAACCCATGAACTGTGAGATCATGACCTGAGCTGAAATCAAGAGTCAGAGTCAGACACTTAACCAACTGACCCATGCAGGAATACCCCTTTAAAAGCATAGTTTTGATCATAGTTTTTATGTGCGATTTATATTCTTTTTTAACTTAAACTTCAAATATAAGCATTTACATATATATGTAATACATATATATATATATATATATATATACATATATATATATAGCATGCATTTTCAATGTCATTGCCAGAATATCGGAGATCACATGATACTAGTAAGTAGTGGGACTTGCATGTCATACAAGATGCTTTGTAGGTGATAAAAACTTTAAATTAGGGTTACAGTGGCAGCATTTGGCTTTTAGGATGATTGCTGTCATGAAGATGGACCATGGTCAAAGGAAGTCTAGATTGGTGGCTAGGAGACCGTAGAACAGGGTTTTCCAGGAGTTCAGGAAGATATGACAAAGTTCTGAATTAGGCCACTAGTAATAAATGGCAAAAAAAGAGAACAGATTTGTAAAATAACTGGGAAGTAAAAACAAGGGATGACTAATTGAATGAATTACAAGGAAAAACTTATTATGGGAACAAGTTTCTCAATAAAGTTTCGAATATGTTGAACTTAAGTGTTGTTTTGTTTTCAAGCAGATATGTCCTTTAAGCAGTTTGATATATGAACATATATATAAATATATGAATACATGCATTGAATACTTTGGGAGGAATTATCAAGATATTATGAAGACAGGAGAGTGAATAAGAGGCCTTAAAGATAGCGCTAAAAGACAAGAAGGTGAAAAGCAGATTTTAGAGAAGGACAGATAAGTACAAAAACAAACTAATGAAAGCAACTAATTAATTAAACAAAAGCAATGATAAAAGATACATGAAGAAAACTGGCAGAAAATGGCATCATGGAGACAACAAGGAGAGAAAGAGAGGCTCTTTCTTTGGAGAGGGTAGAGGGAAGCCAGCCTGCAGATGCATTTGTATCAAACTGAATCAATTTTCATATTCTTTATTTATAATATCTTATAAAGGACAAATTTGGTCTTATTTTTTCAAACTCTTTTTGGATTTATTAGTATTTTCATTTGTTTAAATCAGCAGTTAAATATTGAAACCCCTGAGAGTCCCCAAGACCTGTTTAAGGGGTTCTCAAAGCCGGAACTCTTTTCATAATAATACTAAGACCTCATTTGCCTTATTCAGCTCTCATTTCCTAATAAGTGAACAGTGGAGTTTTCCAGAGGTTGAAAGACAAGTGATGATGTCATCATGCTGATAGTTAATGGAATGTGTATTTGCCTATAATTGTGTTTTTAAAATTGCCCAGTTTTTATTTTGAATATGGCAAGTGTTAACATATATAACCCAGATAAATAAAAACTCTTTTTTGCATCCTCAGTAATTTTTCTAAAGTGTAAAAGTGTACTGATATAAAAAAGTTTGAGAAGTGCTAATTTAAATCATGCTTTCTTTGTTTTCTCATATGTTTTGGAAGTTATGTGCCTATTTTTATTTCTACAAAATTTGCCTTTAAGGAAAAAGAACACATATACATACTAGTTAAAAACATCAAGAATTAAGTCACATCTGTTGACATAACTAAACTAAAAGTAGAAATATTTTAATGAATAGTTTTAATTCCCCTTCAGTACTCCTCTGCCCATTTACTAGGTTTGGAAATTCAAATCCAAGATATAATTCATTTCATTTTCTTATCTGTGTTCTCAAAACTGGTTTTTAAGATGGCTACTATTTTGTACATAGTTTTTTCAGATAAATTTTTATATTTTTTTAATTTTATATCTTGATCAACGGGAGTAAATTTGTGGAGCCATTATATAGTTGAAAATTTCTTTCTCTTTATATATGAATTACACCATGATTGGACATAGCATTATTCAATTATGTATTTTTTTTTTACCCCATAAAATCCTGACCTAATTATTCCATATCTTCTAGCTTTTAATATTGAATAGAACTCTACAAAAAGCTTTATTTTTCTTTTGGTAGTATTATAGGCTGAACTGTCTTCCTCTTTCCACTCTCTCCCCAATTCATATGTTGAAGTCCTAACTCTCAGTAGCTCAGAATATAGCTGTATTTGGAGAAAGGGGCTTTGAAGAGGTAAATAAGTTAAAATGAAGTTATTAGAGGGGCACCTGAGTGGCTCAATCCTTTAAGCTTCTGACTCTTGATTTTGGCTCAGGTCATGATCTCATGGTTTGGGATTCTCTCTCTCTCTCTCTCTCTCTCTCTCTACCTCTCCCTCATTCTCATTCATGCTCTCTAAATAAATAAATAAATAAATAAATAAATAAATAAATAAATAAACATTTAAAAAATGAAGTTATTAGAGTGGGTCTTAATGTAGTATGACTAGTGTCCTTACAAGAAGAGATTAGGAGACAGACACACACACACACACACACACACACACACACACACACACATACACAAAGACCTTGTGAAGATACAGACAGAAGATGGCCATCTATAAGCCCAGGAGAGAGACCTCAGAAAGAGCACATCTTTGCCAATACATTTATCTTGGCCCTCTAACCTCCAGAACTGCGAGAAGATAAATTAAGCCACCTAGTCTGTGGTACTTTGTTATGGCAAGCCTAGCAAACTAATACAGAATATTAACTATATCTTCATCTTAATGTAATGAGAATTTTAATTATTTTTATGTATAAACTCCATAAAGAAAATTTTATGTAACGTTATTATTCCAAAAGTTCACAACATATGATCAGTTGGTGTTTACGAAACTGCAGTACAGAACACTACTTCTGCAGAACATTAATTCTTTGAAAGAAGGAAATCCATGGTCAAGTAATTTTGGAAAATAGATTATAGCATAATTTCTTAGAGGTGTTAACATACACTTTCCATCTTGAATGTCTTAGATGGGGTTCTAATTTGCTACTAATTTCTGAAGCCCACTGCTTTTTTACTTGGAACAGTAATCCAATAAATAGAATTTTTAAATTACTGTTAATATTTGTTGCAGAATAGGATTTTTCAATCTGTAGAATTGTATCTTTCTCCAGATACAGACAGGTTTCCCCCACCTTGTATTATGGCCAATTTAGATTGAATGTTATTACCCCCATCCCAATTGGTCTAATTCCCTCCTCTGAAATACCAGTGACCATGAATACAATTTCATTTCTTCCTATTTCACATTTCTAATCTTACTTGTCTTTTCATCTCTTTGTCTTTATACTCTGTGCTCTGGGAGAGTTTCTCAAGATTTCCTTAATCGTTGGTTTAATTTTATGTAGTGTCGATTTTGTTCTTTTTGTTCCTAAAGCTGATATATATTCAGGTATTTTATTTTTAGTTTCCTTACAAAAGTTCCTTGTTTCATCCTGCGCTCTTTTACATCTGCCTGCTATTCATTTAGCATCTCTTTCATCTGAGACTATTTTGTCTTGTTTAATATTTCATCTTCTCTTTCAGTGTTCATGTTCCTCCATTTAATAATGAGTACAAGATCTGCCTTCCCCAAAACACTTGTGTTTGCTGTAGTAAATCTTTCAAGAGTTTCTTTTACTTCAATCTTGAATAAATTTATTTTTCATCTTCATTTATGATGTGGATTCCCTTTATAGGTTTCACGGTGAGTGTGTGCATGTGTGCCATATATGTACAGGTATATCCATGGTATGAGAATACACACATCTGTGTTATTCTCATTGATAACGGGATGATTCAGGTTAATTTTTTGCCAGTATTTGGGGTGGGAGGACTTTTATTGATGCCCTCATTTCTTTCTTAGGTGCTGTCAGCGTCTATTTTATTATGCCAGAAGGCTGATTCTCTCCCCATGTGAATTTCTGGTCTCCAGTTACTAATTACATAATGAAATAACTGATATTTACTGAGTGATTACTGTGTGCCAGGTATTATTCTAAGTGCTTTAGGGGATTTCACTCATTGAAGCCTCACAAAAAAGCCTATGGGGAAACCGAGGCACAGACAGGTTAAGTAACTTGCTGAAGGCCATATAATCATTAAGGAGCCAAGCCCAGGCACTTGTCCACTGTGTAATACCACCTGTTTTGTACGTGCCACTGGTCTGAGGGGGCAGGAGGTCTCTGTCTTTCACTGCCTCATCATCTGAACACACAGAATTATTTCGAATATAGTCTTTACCAATTATTTGAGAAAAGTTCTGTAATCTTTCTCTTACTTGGAAAAAACTGCAACGTAGAGTTCATTGCATACAAATCTGTTTCTACCCCGGTACCTCTCAATTGCAAAATTCCCATTACAAGAGGAAGTGCTGTCCTGGCCATGCTTTTCTATGATTGGCCCAGTTTTGTTCACGGGAAATAGCCTTCAAATAGATATAGAAGTGGAGGTTCTGATGGGAATACTGGTATGTAATGGTCCTGTCCAGCTAAGGAAGTATCATTGCCATAGTAGAGAGGTGCATGCAGAATCCTTTCTGTTAAGACGTCAAGTTTTTGACACAAGCACACAGTGGGATTCGATGGAAATGTCCCTCTTTGTTCCTGCCTAGCCCTGATAATCTGCCTTAGGGCTCCTTTACTTTGGTCATGGAAATTCCTCCTGGGGTCATGCAGACTGTAAAGACCATTTCTAGTTACTAGCACTATGGAAACTGTGCTGGACTTTGTGCATTTGCATAAACACATTAAGAGGAAAGTTTACCCTTAAATTCTATGCAAAGTGGTGAGCCAGTCTGGTATTCCTACCAGGCAGTTTAGAGAGGGTCAAGAGGCAGGGTTAGGTGGAGTGAGGTCATTGAGGGCAAAGGTCCACAATATAGATGAGACAATTTCAAGATGAAAAATACATCTGAAACATCAAATTCAGAGCCATGATGGAAAGGAAAAAATTAATTAACAAAGAAGGACCAATAGTGGCAGTCAGGTAAGAATGAGCCAGAACTTAGGAAGAAGATCCACCGTGGTTATGGTCTCTAGAGAATTTAGTTCTTGTATGGATATCTGGCTACTTTCATGGCTGGAGGAAAGTTATTAAGGCCAAATACTTTAAATGAATTTACTATTAAAAATTATTAATCTTCTAAGACCAAATTTATTAGACACATAAGCCTTTTCACCTATGGTGTCAAAGACTCTAATTCTAAGGCATGCCAAGAAGAGAGAGGTTCTTAGCCTGAATTGTTTCATGGACTGCACTGGGCAAGGTTGACTGGACTTTCACCGAAGGGAATCCTGGCATCTTTGGAGTCTTCACATCTTGTAGGAAATACTAAAATTTTCTATTTTGAGTGAATGGGCAAATGAATGTGGGAAAGAGTAGACTGTGGAAGCTCAGTATCATTGAAACAGGATAGATTCCTTAGGGTATGCAACAGGCATCACACAGCTCAGATCTGATGCCCTGAATCACTTTGAAGTAATTGACTTATGGCAAAGCGGCATGCTTAAAGAGCAGAACAGGAGTTGGGGCGCCTGGGTGGCGCAGTCGGTTAAGCGTCCGACTTCAGCCAGGTCACGATCTCGCGGTCCGTGAGTTCGAGCCCCGCGTCGGGCTCTGGGCTGATGGCTCAGAGCCTGGAGCCTGTTTCCGATTCTGTGTCTCCCTCTCTCTCTGCCCCTCCCCCGTTCATGCTCTGTCTCTCTCTGTCCCAAAAATAAATAAACGTTGAAAAAAAAGAAAAAAAAAAAAAAAGAGCAGAACAGGAGAGTATTTCCCCCCCTTAACGGGCTCCCTTTTGGCTGGATGCTGATTAGTATAATTATTGTACCAATTTTTATCTTTCTACAGCGGATCCTCAGGTTCCACCAGAAAGACCTCATTGTCTATTCAATTTCTGTCAGTAACAGCTGGAGCATAGAGTTTAAGTAGGGGTCAAAAATAATGGAACCATGGGGCACCTGGGTGGTTCAGTTGGTTGAGCATCTGACTCTTGATCTCAGCTCAGGTCATGATCTCACAGTCAGTGGGACTGAGCCCTGCATTGGGCCCTCATTGACAGCACGGAGCCTGCTTGAGATTCTCTGTCCCTCTTTCTCTGCCCTTCCATGCACACGTCTGTGTGTCTGTCTGTCTGTCTCTCTCTCAAAATAAGTAAATAAACTCAAAAATATATATTTAAGAAAGTACTTGAACAATGAAAGGAACATTTTTTGATAGAGAAGGCAGTGAGTTGTGTGCATTCTTGGCAACAACAAAATAGGTAAACTAGTTGTTTGTCAGTGGGATATATTCTATCATATATATTTTAATCTGCTCTTTCTGACAAGGAGTCAATGAATGCTGGATAATCAGATAAATATGAATTTGGAGGGTCTAAAGCAGTCCTCTCAATATTTGATTGATAAACATGGGGCCCCACAAGTTGGGTCACTGGATGACTCTTGGATGTAAAATATGTGGTCAGTGACTCACTGATGGAATATATATATGGTGAATGCTAGTTAGGGGATAAAATGTTTTATCATCATGTTGAAGATCAACCATCACTAAGATAGGCTTATGTTCATGGAAGGTGTTAAAAAAGAATAAAATCCAGATCAATCATATTCTGAAAACACTAGAAAATCAAAAGGACACTAAGTTCTTAGGTTTCCTGGTCTGGCCCTTGATTTAAGCATATGCGTCATACATATGTGGTACTGTTAGTAATGTGGATGCTCCCAAAATTAAGCCATGAAATTCCCCATGGCCTATGTTTAATATCATGAATATTCCTCATCTTTCTCTGCTCTTCCCATGTATCTACATATACTGACCTGTATCTTAGGAACTCTTTTTTTTAGGCAGCTGTAGGTTGAAATAAATGGCTAAAAATCTCCTTATCCTATCCTGGAGCTTATCCTAACATGAGATTAAATACACCACCTTATAATACCCTGGCTTTAGATAAAAACAACCATTTTGTGGTTTGGGTTATTTCCTTTTGAACCTGGAGTTCAGAATACTCCGAGCACAAGGAAATACATAGGTGTACTGCAGTCTAGCACATGCAGTTTTTCCAGCAGTGATCTCAGCCTTATTTAGAGTCTTGACATTTACTTTATGGCAGAAACTGCTACTTGTGTACCAAAATACATTTTCTATTCCTTCTTAGGCTATTGAACTAGACTGCATTTCTAAGCTTCTTTTGCAGTGAGGGATGGCCAAATGATGAAGTTTTAACCAAAAGAATATGAACAGAAGTGATGTGTGCCACTTTTAGGCTAGGCCCGGAAGATCTACTTACATGAAGTTCTCTGTGGTTTTCTGGAAACTTTTATGACAGTATTTGAGATCACATATTGAAGGTAGTAGAGATACCATCAGAATAAGTCCCCAGGTGAAAATTTTGGAAGGACCCATCACCGCTCCCCCACCCTTGCCAACCTGGATAGACACTGGAATGTTACGGAAGCAAGAAATAAGTTTCTGTTGCACTGAGCCATTGCATGATGGATCTATTTATTACTGCAACATATACCACACTAAAGTACCTTTAAATGATGTACTCAGTTTTTGTCATTTAAATACAGTTTTATAGATAGATTGTTATATTGAATAAGAACATAGATGCACAGTGGCTGTCATGTAGTAACTGCTCAAAAATAGTTATCCTTAATAATATGATCCTAGATCAAAGGAATTCTTAACAGCTCACTTGTATAACAAGTTTTTATTGTTAACAAACAAGCTGCAAAATGAATGTTAAGCAGGCCTCTAAACTAATACCTCAAGGATCAATCCAAATGGATAGTGCCCTAAGAAAGGTTTCTTCAGTACATGTGGTTGAAAATTTTTATCCCTGTTTTATCCAGTAGAGCTTCTATAAATATTTTTATAAACCCCTATGTTAGGCAGAGTTTGAGGTTGGTCTTCAGTGACCTCACCTCCTTGAATTTCTGTGCCTGTGCAGTCACCCTCTCTTTGAATGTGGGCTGCATGTAGTGAGTTGCTCCTAACCACTAGAATACAACAAAAGTGATGGGATGTCACTTGCATTACTAGGTTGCAAAAGCTTATGACTTTGATTTTGCTAGCACACTCTGTTTATTGCCTTATTTGATTTGCACACTCAAAAGAAGCAAGCTGCCATGTTGGAGAGGACCATCGCAGGGAATTGAGGGTATGCTCTGATCAGCTGAGCTCCAAAGTCCAACCATGTCTAAGGAATTGAATTCTGCCGCCAAAGCCAAGTGAACATGGAAGTGGATCCTTCCCCATCAGGGTTTCACATGAAACTGCAGACCCTGGGCTGACACCTTGGTAGCAGCTTCATGAAAGAGTGTAAGGCAGAGGATCCCGCTAAGCTGTATCCAGATTTATGATCCCTAGAAACTATGAGATAATAGATGTGTATTAAAGTTGCTAAATTGGGGGGAAATTTTTTTTATGTTTATTTTATCTGAGAGAGAGAGAGAGGGGGGGGGGAGAGAGAGAGAGAGTGCACAAACAAGGGAGAAGCAGGAAGAGAGGAGGGAGAGAATTCCAAGCAGGCTCCATACTCAGTGCAGAGCCTGATGTGGGGCTTGATCTCACAAACTGTGAGATCATGACCTGAGCTGAAATCAAGAGTCAGATGCTTAACCAACTTAGCCACCCAGGCGCCCCAGGGATAAATTCTTATGTGCCAATAGATAACTTCATGGGTCAATCAAAATGGCTTGTCCCTCAGGTACTTTTCTTCAGTATTCAGAGTTGAAATGATTGTATCTGGGTTTTTTTTTTTATTGCTTTTGTTTTGGCTTTATTAAAGAATGTGTGTAAGTATTTATAATAGCATCTATGATATTTCAATATGTATTGTAACTCTTTCATGCCAGTTTGGTATTCTCTAATAGAATCTATGTCTCTTAAAGGGAATGATGATATCTACTTTCTTTGTGTTTTCTGTGGTTTTGGCCCTCTGTATAATTCGTATTCAATCAATGGCATAAATGCTAAAATGATGCTATATCTACCACTTTGGAAATTTACATTTATAGCTGATTTAGGATACCACAAATTTCCTTTTCCAATGAAAAGTACCTCATTTCTCTCAAATTATGGACAAAGCACTTTTCTTTTGCCATTAAAATTAAATCTATTTTCAAATTTGTCATGTACAATTAAGTTTCTAGGATCATTAACTATATATTTGTATAATTTTACTAAATTTATCTTTAGCATATTTTTGTAGAAAAATAATTTATTCATAGAACTTTTCTTACTTAGACTCAGCAGAGAATTAATTTAAAGAACATGATTGACATTTACTGAGAGTGGTTTTTTCATAGTAACAATATATGAAGCTTTATGTTATACATACAGATTTTATTAAAGCATGTAGAAATATTTAAGGATCTAGAAATCCAGTATCATCAATGTAAACTAGAAGTGAAACCCTAAAAAAGCATGGTATATATCTAGAAATAGCCAAAATTATTAAATAATAAAATGCATGTATAATCATGTGCTATATGTGTGTATATATATATGTATACATATATATATATATGAACACAGACACATATATAAAATATATACAGTGAGTAAGAAAAATTAAAATGTAGTTTCTAAATATTAAAGGGATTCTTTTTATATTTGCTTTGCATTTTATGTTAAATTTTATTGAAACATATTTTTAAATCATTCATTTTAGTATCCATTTTTGTCAAATTATAATCTTTTATCACTTAATAATAGAGGATAAGAAGCCTTTTAAGCACATAAAAGCGATGACATTTTGATGGAATTCAGTTGAGCAATAGTTTTATCAAATAATATATTTCTTTTTAAAAATACTATTAAAGAAAATATCACACACAAATTGGACAGAATAGAAAGAAAAATGTCATCTTAAATCATCTGTCCCACCTCACAGGTAACTGTGTGTAATTCTACAATTATACAATGTGTTGATATATACTTAAAATACATGAAATATGGAAAGATAAATTTATCAATACATTATGACAATTATTTTATGAAAGATATTCATACCATTTCTATAGATAGAAAAAATATAAATGCTGAAGAAAGGGATTTCCAAAAGAAAAAATCTAGAAATTATACTATCAATTTAATGATATTCTTTTTCATATTAATTCCTTCGGGAAAGCTCATTCATAGAAGTTGTATCATAATCCAGCTTCGTTATGTATTGCAATGATGCTGCCATTGTTCAAAACAATCTTGAATACCTGCTTTAGGCATGATAAGAGTCATTCAGTAGGTTTTGTAAGAAAATCAGTATTCTTTTGTCAGTAACCAAACCCACCCATCACTGATAAAATTTTGCCACAATTAAGGCCTGGTACTGCAGGTTCTTAAGGCAATTCCAGAAGATGAGTTGAAATATTGTTTTGAACAGTGGTTTAATTGTTGACATAAAGTGTACAGCCTTCCAAGACAATTGCTTCAAGAAAGATAGAATTGCTTTTTTGATTGTATAAATATTGGTATGCTTAAAATTTTAAACATTATGACAGTATTTTTCCAACACTGCTTGCTTGTGTGGATACTGTATGATGGATGGATGTAGGCATGAATGTTTATTTGGTTATTCCACAGGTAAATTCTATCATACTCAAATACTTGTCTGAATGCTAAATTTGAATATTAAAAGTAGACATTATTAGCACAGATTTGAATATAAAACATTCAAAAATAAAATATAATTTAAAATGATTCCTGCAGCTAGAGGAACAGAAAGTGATCTTTAAACAAAATGTCATCATAAGGCAATAAAGAAATTGAAGATGACACAAACAAATGGAAAAATATTCCATGCTCATGGATTGGAAAAATTAAAATTGTCAAAATGTTCATATTACCCAAAGCAGTCCACAGATTCTGTGCAATCCCTATTGAAATACCAACAGCATTTTTCACAAAACTAGAACAAATAAAACTAAAATTTGTATGGAACCCTGGAAGACTCTGAATAGCCAAAGAAATGCTGAGAAAAAAGAATAAAGCTGGAGGTATCACAATTCCAGATTTCAAGAAATACTCCAAAGCCATAGTAATCAAAACAGTATGGTACTGGCACAAAAAAAAAAAAAAAAAAAAAAATACACCTATAAACCAATGGCGTAGAATTGATAGCCCAGAAATAAACCCATATGTAGATGGTCAGTTAATATATGATGGGGATGTAAGAATATACAATAGGGAAGGGTGCCTGGATGGCTGTTGGTTTAGGCATCCCACTCTTGATTTCATCTCAGATCATGATTGTGTGGTTCATGAGATCGAGCCCTGTGTCAGGCTCTGCGTTGGCAGTGTGGAGCCTGCTTGGGATTCTCTCTCTATTCCTCTCGCTCTGCCCCCTCCCACCTTGTGCTCTCGCATGCTCTCTCTCTCAAAATAAATAAACTTAAAAAAGTGGGGGGCACCTGGGTGACTCCCCAGTTGAGCATCTGACTCTTGATTTTGGCTCAGGTCATAATCTCACAGTTTTGTGAGTTTGAGCCCCACACTGGGCTCTGTAATTGACTGCAGAGTCTGCTTAGTATTCTCTCTCTTCCTCTTTCTCTGTCCTTCCCCTGCTCATGCTCTTTCTATCTCTCTCAAAATAAATAAATAAACTTTAAAAAAAATTTAAAAAGAATATAAAATAGGGAAAAGACAGACTTTTCAGTACATAGTGCTGGGAAGACTGGACAGCTTCATATAACAGAATGAAACTGGACTACTTTCTAACACCATACACAAAAATAAACTCAAAATGGATTAAAGACCTAAATGTGAAATCTGAATCCATAAAAATCCTGGAAGAGAACACAGGCAGTAATTTCTCTGACATCAGCACTAGCAGAATTTTTGTAGATATGTCTCTTAAGGCAAGGGAAACAAAAGCAAAAATAAACAGTTGACACTACATCAAAATAAAATAGTTTTTGCAGAGCAAAGGAAACAGTCAACAAAATAAAAGAAACCTACTGAATGGGAGAAATTATTTGCAAATGATATATCCAATAAGGGTTAATATCCGCAATATGTGAAGAACTCCTACAACTCAACACCAGAAACAATCTGATTAAAAAATGGTCAGAAGATCTGAATAGACATTTGTTCAAAGAAGACATACAAATGGTAAACAGGCATATGAAAAGATGGTCAACTTCACTGATAATTAGGGAAATGCAAATCAAAACCACAATGAGGTATCACCTCACACCTGTTAGAATGGCTTAATTCAAGAAGACAAGAAACAAGTGTTGGTAAGGATGTAGAGAAAAGGAAGTTTATTGCAGCATTATTTACAACAGCCAAGCCATGGAAGCAATATGTGTCTATCAGTAGTCAAGTGGGTATGGAAAATGTGGTAGAATACACAATGGAATATTATATACCCATAAAAAGATGAGATTGTGCCATTTGAGACAACATGAATAGACCTAGAGTATTAACACTGAGTAAAATAATTCAGACTAGAAAGAGAAATACCGTATGATTCCACTCATAAATGTAATCTAAAAATAACTCAATAAACCAAAAGCAGAATCAGAACTGTAAGTGGTCACCAGAGGGTAAAGGGGGTGGGAGATTGTGCAAAATGGGGAAAAGGGAGAGGGAGTTACAGGCCTCCAGTCATGGAATTAGTATGTCACAGGAATAAAAAAGCAAAGCATAAGGAATACAGTCAATGATACTGTAATAGCAATGTAATGGGACAGATGGTCTAGACTTGTAGTGAACATAGCATAATATATAAACTTGTCAAATCACTAAATTATACACCTAAAACTAATGTAACATTGTGTGTCAACTATATTCAGAAAAGAAGGCAATAAAGAAGAGAGAAAATTTAATATCTATTCCATCTTAGAGATGAGAAGATTAAGACCTAAGTGATTTGCACAGAGAAAATAACATCTTTTAGGTGTGAAGTAAGTAACTTTTAGGTTCCTGTTAGAGACATAAAAAGGGTGAAAATCACTGGTAGCATTTGGGGTTTATATACACCAAGCTATCCTAAGATACTGACTTTTTGAGTGTTTAGATGTTTAGAATATTTTAATTCATCTAGCAATTTTAATATATTTATCAAAACTAGCACAAAATGAAAGAAGCCAAATACTGCCTCTTCACATTTAAATAGCTACAACCCTTATTTCCACAAGCATCAATCATCTTATACCTGGACAGTCAGAGCTAACATACTTGTCACCAGAATTTACTTCTCTGGTACGTTCTAAAGTAAGTAGTAAGATGTTCTTTCTTTTAATGAAATTCTAAGCATCTAACTTTTTCAATGGCATTTGGTAATACCTCTCAGAACAAGTAAATATGAATAGGTATTCTTTATGTAACAAGGATTCTGAAAATATTTTAATTACCTCTTGGATTATCCTGATCAACATTCTTTCTTTCTTTTTTTTTTTTTCTGTAAACCACTTTTAATGGACTGACAACAGAACCAATAACTCAAAACTGATTAGCAGTATTGGTTCATGCTCATGTGAGTCCTTGCAGCAAAGACTAACAAAGAAGTCATTATATAAGAAGCAAGTAGAAAGTGTGTTGTTCTAGATGGAGTTCCTTTCCTTTGTTTCCTTTTCCATTTTTTCTTTTTCCTCTCTTTCTCTTCCATTTTGTTCTTCTACATGTACGACCTGTATTTTCCAGACCGAACCAGCCTGAAGTACAATCAAAAGACACAATTCAAATAATAAGAACATTGTCATTGCTGTACACGTTTTTCAGTGGAATCTCTGGAATGCCCACCTCCTCCCAGGTTCCTTCCTCCAGCAGTATAATGCTTTCAAAACTATAAGAGGTTGCATCCTAGTGATTAAGGGCACAGACCCCCAGAACTAGCTGCCTGAGAAAAGTCTAGTTCCAGTGCTTAACAGAGGTGTGATCTTGGACATACTCTAAACCTCTCTGTGTCTCAGTCTCCTTATGGATAAAATGATATGATTTTAATATTAATAAATGTGGCATCACAGAATTATTGTGAGGATGAGTGAACACACAAAAAGCACTCAGGATGGTGTCTTCCACAGAGTAAGCATCTAAAAGTGTTATCTCTTGTTATTATTGTCAACATTTTCTGTGTGCACATTCTGACAATGTTGCAAGTCTATTCTAGTAACTTGAGTGTCTCTATTTCTATAAAACCGACTATAACATTTTTATTTAACTTAATATTTCAATTTCTGAAACTCCCCATGCAGCCGATCTCCACTGGCTAAATCACATTAAGGTTTTTCCCCCTGACATCTTATTGACTAGGATTCAGCTAGTGAACCTCAACTTGCTTTTTCTTCAGAATGGTTTCTTCCTCTATCTGCAACACTGCACAGTAGTTTGAGAGAGCAGGTCTTAAAGCAGAACTGTAACTCCAGTACGTTTAGCTATTGCCTTTATCATGAGATCTTTAAGATGCTCACACCAATAGCTTAGTGGGACAGATACCCAAATACTTAATTTCCCATTTTGAGCAAGCTGAGTTTTAACCACAGCTGAGTCCTTTAAAACAAAAAAACAAGGAGAAGGCATATGTGTGCAAAATCCAGGTCTGCTGACAACTCCTTCAGTAAGTCACGTTTTGGGTCTCATGTTTCTACGAATTAATAAATTAGACACAATTATCAGATTATTTTTCCATATGAAAAAGTTGGAAGTTTCTCCACATATACTGTTCCATGTATGGCACAATATATGTTTCAAAGTATAGTATTTTCAATTTTAGTGCCAACTTCTTATTTCAGAACTTTAAGATTCCATCCCAACTTCCTCCACATAGATGTTTGATCATGTGCTTAGTTTTTTTTTTTATTTGCAAAGTACAGATGATAATTAGTCCTTCTTCACAGAGGTGTTGTGAGAGTGAGAGTTAAGTGCCTTAATGTATATAAAGCCTCTTTTCTTAAATGTTTTTAATGTTTATTTACTTTTGAGAGAGAGAGAGAGAGAGAGAGAGAGAGAGAACAAGCTGGGGGAGGGGAGCAAAGAGAGACAGAGACACAGAATCCAAAGCAGGCTCCAGGTTCTGAGCTGTCAGCACAGAGCTCAATGCAGGGCTCGAACTCACTAACCACACGATCATGACCTAAGCCTACGTCTGACACTCAACTGACTGAGCCATTCAGGTGTACCTAATAAAGCCTCTTTTAATTGTTACTAGAATCTCTCAAAATGTTATGTCAGAAGTTTAAGATCTCTGTATGGCAAACATATTTTGGACTGAAGGTTTGAAAGTTCACATCCATAGGTTTTGAGACAGTTAAAACCTGTTGAATTTGTAGTGAATTTCCCTAATTACAGTTTGAAATGATCAAATTATGACAGAAAATATAATAGATACCTAGATAATAGTATTTGCATACAAGTTTTTATCTTAAAAATACTTACATTCTTCAGTTTAACTGTGGAGCTTTTACCCTTGAAAAATATTTTTAATGACATGTAACAATGAGTTGTTCTTTATAAATTTATTCTGTTATTGCAATCTCTGGCTTATCTCCCATCCATATATGCACAATGGCATGAACACACATACTTACATACACAGAAAGAGCTATGCTATTTGTTCTACACTACTGCTAGCTACAATGACAAATGTTGTAACCACAGGATTTTTGTCAATTTTTTTTCCTGTCTTTGTCCAACGTAAATTATTTTCTCTTGCTAATAGTCTAAAGAGTACCACCGTGCAAATTTTGAAGACTCCTGGTTCTACTTTCTATGTGATTCAGTGGTCTAACAATTATATTTCCTTTTCAAAAAACTAAACAAAACAACCCTTTTTGGGAAAGTGAAAACACACTTACGAGTGATAGTATGCCTTCCTATTTGTAAAGCCCTGAAATTCTCTAAAGCCTGGAGTTCTAGCAATTATTAGATCACAGTTACACTTTGTCAGGACTACGTGTCTTACATCCTTTCTGGAAGAGAGTAAGACCCTAAGATTACAATATATTTGAACAAGAAGGTGCTAACTTTGCATTATTTTCCATTCTTCTTCCTGTCTTTGTCGGGAGGATGGATCCATGCTGTGCTATTCTCTATTCTGGTTGCCACCTTTGTCATGAGAATGAGACACCAGAATCAGAATGTTTCCTGTGAGATATAATAGCTGCTTTCCTACTCTCAGCTCTCAGGATGTTGTATTTAGTTAGGTTAGAGCCTCTGAATCCCTTAGGGCATCAGCTCAACATTCACCATTCATGCAAGATGTCCTTTTTGCTTGTATTCATCATAAAAGTATTTGATATCTTGGTCAGTTTTGCAGCCCTTCTCTATCTCAAACACACCCCTTAAAAAAAAACCATTACTATTTTTTTCATTATCAGGTCAATCAAATGTTGCAATTTATGATATACAGAAACATACGTGGTTTAATTATTTTTAAAAAAAGTATCTGTCACTTAAAAATATTATAATATTCCAATTACATAAAGGAACATAGAATAATAACTGCTCTGCTCTGGGGAGAAGTGTGGTGTGATGGGCACTTAAAAGGAGTTCATTCCCTTGAAGATGTATTTATTTTGTATTTAGAAAATTTCTACTTTTTAATTTTCATTTTGCTTAGGGTATATTTTTAAATTACTCTTAAATTTGCCTCTCATCCAGGCTAAGATATAAATACTGTGCTGTATTTTTAGACCATGCTTCTGTCCCACCATGAAAAATGAAACCTACAGACATATATCCAAGTAACCACTTATTTTCCACAAATGTTAGGATATATGGAGCCAACATGATAAACATCTCTATGCAGTTGCACTTCCCAATATAGACAGATTTTCATACCCAGGCAGGACAGAGAAAGACGACATGGAAAGCATGAGAAATCCCTTTGGATGTGAGAGTGTGCATGTGAGAAGGCAAAGAACTTTATGGATCTAGCCAAGGGTGCAACTTGCTGTGTTTTATATGTGAGCAGTATTTTTTGAGTAACTTTTGTCTTGGGTTTTAGTCTCTCTTCTTTTATCCCCCAGAAGAAATCGACCTTAACTTGCATTATACATGAACTTTTTCAAGAATTAAAATCAATATGATAGTAGCTTGGGCCAGATTAGTAAGGAACACTAGAACTCTGTGGCAGCTCCATTGGCTCATTCTTGACTCCATGAATTCTGTGATCCCTCTCCTTCAGCATAGTCAGAGATATAGGATTCCCTTCATACCTCATAAAAGCCAAGAGAAGTTTGGGTGCACTGAACTCTTCTGCCTAAATATGAGGGGTGCAGAGTTTTCCATCACGCATCTCCTGATGGGTGTGGAGCAATCCTATGAGGCATTTCCTTTTAGATTCCCAGGTGCAATCATGGAACAAGCTCTTCCTTGCCACTTCAAGACCCTTTAACCAATCTAACTTACTTTCTACCTCTGGGCTTCTATCTAGAAAAGGGAGATCGGAACACATGTTCCACTGACAATTTCATTTATCTGTGTACTTCTATCGATATTCCTCACAATTCTGAGGGGCAGGCTCAGTTTTGCATGGGACCTTCCCTATGTCGAACTCTGTGGTGTAGCTTACCAGGTCTGCAGTCATTATGTTGGGTCAACATATTTAAAGTTTGCAAGCTATTATTTAGAAAAGTATTCCTAGATAAAACTTTGTTTTTAAATATAATTGTCTTAAAAAAATAAAAATCTTCATTTGTGAAAATCAAAAACATTATATTTCTCTAATCTTTCTGCTCTAACGATCCTAATTCATATCTTCCAACTAACAGTAAATAGAAGCCTTGTTATGAAGGACAAATATTATGTATAAGAAAATGGAAAGAAAATATATGTTGTTATATTTCCTGTTTGAAAGAAAACAAGCTTGTTTAAGAAAAGTGCTTGATGAATAGGCCAGGAGTCCCTATTTCCTAATGCGAAAGCACTTTCCACCCCATCACTGCCATCAGGTGCTAAATCACACCCAGCGAGATGGGGCTGGCCAGGTTGTGAGTTTTGTTGCCTCATAGGCCTGAAACGATAGACATGAAGATACAGTGTTATTGTGCCTCAAGACTCGAGAATGAATATCTGGGCAGAAATTTCAGGCTGGTGAGTGATGAAGTCATTCTCATACTGAAAGTTATTTTTGAGGGGTGGTTCTGTAACTCAGTGGAGGCAACTGATCCTTTATTCCAGCTTTTATCAGGAGGGCAGAACACTTTCATAGCACTTCTGTTAATAGCCAATGTTAAGGCTAGTTGAGAGGTCTTCATACTTTCGGAGTAATACTGAGGATTCTGTATTACTCTCATGGCTACCAGGTCTTGATATTCAAAGTCTTGGCTTTCCAAATATGGGTCAGCCAGCCTTCCCCCGGGCATATGTGATCAGGGCTAGTTCTAGCTCCAGAAATTATGTCGAGCTTTCTGCAGAGCAGCCACAATGGTATCCCAAAGCTACTTAAAGAGTAACTACATTGCTCATTTTCTTCTCCCCCCACCCCCCTGCCCCCGCCAGGACAATGGGACTTGCTTCCCAGATATTTAATCATCTCAGGGAGACTACTCAAGCTATTCTTCCAAGAACAGGAAAGATCACTTAAAGATAATTTGCTTTTTACCTTCACATAGCTAAGAGGATACTATTAGATCAATTTTTGTTTGAATATGGAAAAGTAGACCTCCTTTATAAGAGATATTCATTTGAAAGTAATGCATATGTCTGTATGGTTATTGGATTAATGTCTGTACTTCAGTAGTTACAAACTCCACTATTGTAGGTGCCTTGTCTATTTGGTTCTCATTGTTTTACTCTTGCCTAACACAAAACCAGACACAGAAATGGATAAATAAATATTTGTGGAGTTAGCAAATGAATCAATCTCCTCCAAGATAATGTTTATTCCTTATATATTGTGTACTATTTTGTGCTATTTCTAGCTAAGGAAGAGAGGAAAAAAACACTACCCTAATCCCCAAAGTGATACTGTTTAAGTTGAGATATTTTCCTAAAAATAGCTAGCTGTTAAAGACTGAGATTGATTCAACCTATAAATAAATATTTTAGGAAATGGCATGAATTAAGCATACTTCATAAATCAAATAGACCCTTCAGTATTTATTACAGTACATCAGATTGTGTTCTGCACAACATCAGTTCTTTAGGATTTTGCTGGGTAATCTGTGGAAAAAATAATCTAAAGTCAAATGAATTTAGAACCAGTGAGACAGTTTTATTTATTGAAGTACTTTTCATAGCCAGTGATGGAGTAATATACTCTGGAATACAGTGTCCTGGTATTTCAAACTTGTTTGACCAGGGAATTTTATTTCTCTAGTAACTTTCCTAATACTTATGTTCCATGTTGAAAATATTAGATTAGAAAACATTATAAAATTTCATACCTAAATTCCAGGATATAGTGTAAAGTAATTGATTATGATCATATGATAGCAATTCGTACATTTAAAAGGATTTCACAACCTTAAAGTTTAGTTTCAATCAGATTGTGAACCAGAGAGTAATTGTTTTATTTCCTTGTTGCAGACATCTTAGGACTTTCTAGTTCTTGGAACATAGTAAGTGTTCAGTAAATATTTGTTTAATAAAGGAGGCAGTGAGAGCTATATTAAACTAAAGTGTTGCTATATCGAATGTAATAATTAAGCTGGATTAACAATATATTTTGACAGTCTGAGACTGCTAACACATGGAAGTGTGTGTTATTAAGAGTTAAAAAAAATCTCAAATCAAGAAGAAAAATGTGCATACACATTTTTTCTACTGGAAATGAAGGAATAAATAAAATAAATTTTATCAATGTATACATGAATAAAAACAACATTCTGGTTAAGAAATAGGATGGGCTTCCTTGAAGATTCTACCCTGTCTTGATTTATATAAACTGGATTCTTATTAGTAGTAGCGTATTTTACTGTGGAATAATTTAGTATATTTGGCTTCCTAGTTTTTGTTCAGTTCTGTGGAGTTTACCATAGTTTACCATGGTGACTGGCAAAATTTCAGAGATTAGGCTATTATATTCATTGTAATAGACCCAGGAGCCATCCACAATTGGATTGGATACCTCGAAGATACTGGCCTAGATCAAAGTAATGACTATAACATCCCAATAAATGATGTTTAATGTAGAGTTGAGGAATGATCATAACAATTATTTCTTATAATTATTATTTTTATGAGGTTTGTTCTTAAAAACTTGGGAATTCATTTAAACGTTTCTAACTTGACTTAATTAGCAGCAACAATCTCCTAAACATAGGTGATGGAAGATTTAATTGAAGGGCCATTTATAAGCTACTGAGTTTTTCACTTTGAGAATTACAATAAGTAAAGAAGATCATAAGTGCCCTATTTTGCCCCAGTGAGCTGTTGAGGGTAAATGTGGTTATATGTGAATGCTATAATATGCTACACAAATGAAAGAAGCATCTTGTAATAATTCATGTAGACAATTCTTAGAAATGTAATTTTAAGGTATATATTGTACTCTGGAGGGAAATGGTTATTTACCTGTCTGCTGCCTTTTTTTAGCCTGACGGGCATCTATGGATTTGACCCTTGGTTGAATTATCCCCCTCGATAATACATCAATACAGGGAGTATGCTAGTGAGTGCCAGATTTAAGATAAATAAGAGTCCTGTTAAGGTTGATATATAATGGATGATACATATATACTTGGGGTTTCTATAATGTTTATTGAGTAACCTGTAATTGATGAGTAATCAGCTACAGCAGAGATGGGATTTAGTTCCATATCTCTGAGGGGGTTATGAGTCTAGCAAGACAGAAAAATCGATGGGACTCTGAAGCTGTTTGCTTTCGTGAACCAAGGAGGTCCATACCCACTAGACCTCAACTTTCATAATCCTGTACATCTCAACATGGAGAAATTGGGACATTTGACAGCTGTCACTAGGAGTCATGAGCCTCTGCTCTGTGTTTCCTGTGCATGTTCAGCTGTCTATCCTGCATGCTTTCTTAGAGGCTCTGTAAAAGCCTGTTCTTAAGAGGCTGAGTGAAGCGTTTTGTCTCATGGATTTTGATGAGCAGGTCAAACACAAAAACCACTGTTGTTGGTCAAGCATAGTGGGTATTGTCCTGTGGAAAAAATCTTAAATATATTTAAAAATCTCCACTTAAAGTTTCTATTTTTTAAATGTTTATTTGTTTTTGAGAGAGACAGAGACAGAATGCAAGTGGGTTAGGGGCAGAGAGAGAGAGAGGGAGACACAGAATCTGAAACAGGCTCTAGGCTCTGAGCCCAACTCGGGGCTTGAACTCAACGAGCCGTGAGATCATGACCTGAGCGAAGTCGGACGCTCAACCAACTGAGCCACCCAGGCTCCCCTAAAGGTTCTATTTAAAGAACTTTTAATATTCTGGAATTTGAGGAAAAAGAGTATAAAATTTATGTATTGTTTCCTAGGGCTGCTGTAACAAATTATCACAAACTGGGTAGTTTGAAATGACAAAAATATATTTTCTGCTAGTTCTGGAGGTTAGAAATCCCAAATCCAGATGTCATCAGGACCATGCTCCGTCTTAAGGCTCAAGGGGAGGATTCTTCCTATTTTATGGTTGTTATGGGCAAACATCAGCATGCCTTGGCTGGTTGATGCATCCTTCAATCTCTGTTTCCTTCACATGCCATTCTTCTGTATGTGTCTGTATTCACATCTCCCTTGTCTTATGATGATGACATGAATCATTGGATTAGGGCTCACCCTAATCTAGTATGACCTCATCTTAACTTGATTAATGCAAAGGCCCTATTTCTAAATATGGTCAAATTCACAGATTCCAGGAGGTAGGACTTGAGCATATCTTTTTGGGGGATGCAATTCAATCCATAATAATTCATTATATAATAGATTTCTGTGACAATCCCTTTAACTTTGTCCGTCATTGATTGCTTGATGCATTTATGCATTCAAAAATAGGTATTCATCTGAGTATTTTTCTAGGTGCTCAGAATCAAGTAGATAAATACATATGCACCCTTCCCTTTATGGAGCTTAGATTCTAATGAGGGCAGGCAGGAATTATATAAATAACTAAATGTAGAATTTATCTGATAGTGATAAATATCAGAGAAAATAATAAAACAGAGCATAAAGGTCTAGGCATGCCAGACAGAGATTGCTGTTTTATATGGAGTGGTTGAAGAAGCCTCTACGACATTTTCTGAATAAGGTAGGAAATCATGAGTATTGTGAGCAGGGGAATGAGAAGATTTGAATGATGTTTCAGAAGGATCATGAGGCTTTCATAAGAGTAGACTATAAGAGGGCACAGAGATTATTATCAGTAAGTAACAAGTACCCTCCCCTATTGAAAGTGGCAAGAGCATGGGAATTTATGGAAGTTATGGCAATTGAATATCTAAAAGATGATAATGACTTTGAACAAACTAGTAATGGAGATGATGAAAAGTGTTGGGATTCTAATTATCTTCAAATAATTGAGCCAAAAGGATTTCCTGATTTTTGACCCAATCAGCTCAAAGAATAGAGTTGCCATTTCCTCCAACAGCAAGACTGGAGCCGACTATGTGTGGAAATGTGTATGTTTGTGTGTGTACAGGAAGAAAGTATGTAGACTTTCAGTTTTTGATATGCTAGTTTTAAGATGAATATTATAAATCCAAATGGAGATATTAAATTAGGAATTGGGTACACAAATGTAGAGTTCAAGAGGAAGGTGAGAGCTAGACGTATGAATTTGTAAGTCATAGTAAAATTAAATTGTATTTATAAGCTGTAAAATTAGATGAAAACACCTTCTCTAATAAATCATTTGACAAATTCTATAGTGTTTGCAAAGTTACACCAGGTATGGTAATCACAATATCTAAGGCGTTTCTTTCTCTTAACCTGGATACAATATTTTCTCAATAAATAGGACTTTATACTCTGGAACTATTTACTAAAGATGACTGCAGAAGGAAGTGTATTTTATAGGAGGTATTAAAATGGACTAGCTAGCTGACTTTGGACGATTTTCTTATACCCAGTTAAGCAATGACACGAACTAGCTGACTTACTGAGCCCTAATCTACCTCTGTTATTCTAGTCACTAACTTTCTTCTAACTGGAATTCGGATTCGTTTTCCTCTGCTGTATTGTCAGAGCATTTGCCAACACAAAGTTGGCTGTCATATTTCTTTCCTGTCTTTATTGGACAATAATTTTTAGACAGAGATATGATGTTAAAAAGTATTACTCTTTGTTCCATAGTAATGCTTTCAGTATAATTAAAAAATAGGCTTTTTTTTTTTTTACTATTTATTTGCACTGCTTCTCCACCTTATTCTCAATGTTGAAATCCTTGTTTGACCTTCTTATTTATTAAATACACCTGAATGTTATTCATGGTTTTCTTCACCAAGGCCGAATTCTCAGTGACCTTATCTATGAACTGTCTCTTGATAAGAACGTAAGTGCTAATCCAGTTCCCATAGTTCAGTGTGTTTTCTTGGTAGTACAATGATTTTTAATGACAGTGTTTACTATTTTCCCCTTAATATAAAACACTGAAGGGTATTTCTTCAATTTTGAATTTCGATAAAGAAACTAGGCACATCCTTGGTAGATTGATTAATCACACTCTGAAAAAGAACTTATAAGAATCTATGCAGTGTTGATACTCTGTGATAAGGTGTTTGTCCTTAAATTTCACTTTTTGCCTTCAACTATCCTTAATAAAATACATGAAGTGAAAAAAAGAAAGCCCAGATTTTTTAAAATAAAAAGCATACAGTTTTTGTGGTTCAATCTTTATATACTTGTTCAGTAAATCACACTGTTGCAAATGGAATCTAGAAATAGTTAACAGAATGTGATCATCTGGTTCTGAACTATGTTGATATTTAGGATAACACTACCTATTAAATTTATATTCAAATAAGAAAATGTCATCACATTAAAGTATTATTTACATATTCATATACTCCTTCCTTCAGGCAAAGACTCTAGCCTTTCTTTACAGATGGATCTAGCAATAAAACATAAAAACAAACACGGAAAGAAATTGAAGCATTACACAGGAACTAGTAACGTATCATTTCTCCTTCTCAAAAATTTCTACATATCCAATCCTCAAGAATATTCTTGGAATCTAATAATTCAGAATAATTATGAAAAAACAAAATGATAAAATAAAAATAAGGTAGTAGTAAAATAGCCACGTCTTTTTTTTTAACCTCTAAACATTTTATTTTATTTTGTTACTTCTAAACATTTTAAACATTTAAGAAACATCCTTGGGTTATCTTCTATGTGTAGTGTGTGATTATCACCAAAATGCCATCAAAATATCAGAGAAACAATATTACTCTGACTACACTAAAGGCTACTTATTCCTGTTCTATTAGGGGTCTCATGTAAGGAAGTAAGAAGAAAACTTGGAAAAATTGTAAATAAAAAGAGGAGAAGGAGAAGGTAGGAAGTGGGTGGATAATAATGACTGGAAGCAGGAAGAGAGAAAACGAATAGAAAGACTAAAAAAAATTCTTGAAATTGAAATAAAAGCTTCCCTAGTTCCCTCTCCCTCACAGTAATGTATGCCCTCAAAATCCATAGCATCTCATTTCCTTAAGGTCCTAATCCTAGTCTTCCCAGGGAAAACATTTTTACTAGATATTTATTTTGCTTTTATCTACCTTTTGCAAGCATCTGATGTGCTTCTTCATGCTTATGGATCCTTGTTGAATTTCACCATGTTTTGTAATAGAAGGCAGAATGTCAGGCCGATAAAGGATCTGTTACATTTCTAAGATATCTTGATTTTCATGAGCTTTGAAACATTTCCTGGTAGTTGATGTTTGTAACATCATATAAGACTTTCCAGTAGTGCAGTGTGTTCGTGTTAATCAGTACTGGATGCCGCGGTTTTGTTAGAAGGCAGTTTAAGTCTTATGCTCAATAACTGGTGATGGTACCTGGTGTCTTGTCCTGGTCCTTGAAATTATCTTCAGACTCAGGATCCTTAGGAATCTACTGGCCTGTTGTTTATTTCTAAAATTACTTTAACTCTTTACAGTCAAGCAAATACATGTACTATATTATAAAAGTCAGATTGTGCTAAAAGGCTTATAACAATAATAAGAAAAAGGTAGCCCCCTTCCCTCTTCTGGTCCCTACTTCCCAGAGACAGTCACTTTCAATTCTTTTAGACCTAATATCTAGTATATAAGGCTATATTTCTCATTATGTGTGTAGACTGCTTTTTTCTTTATTTTTCATTTAATTGAAATAGTTTTAACATATAACATTGTGTAAGGTTAAGGTGTATACAACATGTTGATTTGATACATTTATGTATTATAATATGATTATGGTGTTGTTATGCTTTTTCTTTATTAATCAATTAAAAATAATTTGCTCCCCATAGAGGATATAAAGATTTTAGTTTTTTATACTCTTTCTGATTCTCCCATCCTCTAAGTGAAGTTCTATTGCAATTTTTGTATATCCCTTAACAATATTTTTATTTTGAAATTACTTTAGATTTACAGAAGAGTTACAAATATAGTATAATTCCTGTTCACATGTACCCTTCATCTAGGTTCCCCTAATGTTTTACATCTTACATAACCATAGTCAAGTCTAAGAAATTAACATCGGTAAATACTACTAAATAAACCAGATTTTATTCAGGTTTTATCAGTTTTCACGCTAATGTCCTTTTTCTGTTGGAGGATCCAGTCTAAATTACCACATTGCATTTAGTTGTCATGTGGCCTTAATCTCTTCTGATTGGTTACATTTTCTTCATTTTCCTTGTTTTTCATGATCTTAATACTTTTAGAAAATCAGAAGCTCATCTGCTAGAAGAGAAGGCGTTGCCTAAAACCAAGCAGAATGCACACGTGCTGAAAATCAGGCGTTTACTCAGAGATCTAAACACGTAGGTCTCTCACCCAGACGCCATGCTGACTGTTAAGGCCCAGAGACTCTACTGTTTCTTATGTTTTATTTATTCTGGTGAGATATGGATATATTGCCTTTTCAACGTATGTTCCTTTGAAATGATGAACTTCGCACGATACACTGGATTTCCCATCTTTTCATTTTCACGCCCATTTTGCAGGCTTAGAAACAAAGAAGGAATGACAGACTAGCTGATGTTCTGCAGCAGCTCTGCAGTTGGAAAGGATCCACAGGTCACGCCAAGGAGAGATCTTCCTCTTCTAGACCTTAGATACACTGAAAAAAAAAAAAAACCCAAAAGTTGTAAGCAAGGAAAGAGACATAGGAGATACATGTCAGAGGTTTTCTTAAGGTTATTCTATCTCGTGTAATAAGTGCTGTTTATGAGAGATCTTTTATGGCCAGCCCATATAACAGTATGGGCTGTTATGATCCCTGTATTGCCCCCAAATTTGCCCATGTACAGATAATCTCGTACCATGAAAGATATGTGAGGAAGAACGTGTGAGGATCCTGGGGATCATCATGTATTAATCATTTCGGTTATTTTTATGTAGGTGAAATGGAAGTTAGTCTTTGGACACTGGAATCTTTAGGCCGTATAGCAACCCTTACTGGGTGAGGTGCCCTATGCATGCCAGCCCCTCATGGGCAGGGCAATCATTTCTTCTTGTTTCATAAGAATGAAGTCTTTTACTTTATTAAAGAAGAATAATTTTTGTATTCAAGCAGATTAAGTTCAATTTACATTTAATGCTTAGTAACTAATTCATATACATTCTACTCATTTGCCCTAAAATATATTCTACTAGATGATAAAAAGGCAGTTTTTGTCCTTCAGGCATCACCCTCTTTATAACCTGCCTCTTGGCCTTAGAGAAAGCACTGTAATGGTAGAGGGAGTCTCCTCATTTAATTTGATACATCAGGTCATCATCAAAATGTTTATTTCCCGATCCTCCCACACAGAAGGTGACTAAAGGTTAATAAGAACACAAGTGGAAAATAATTAAGGATGAAAATATATACAATAAAATGCAAAACAAATCAGAATAAATAAAGTTTAGTGTGACTGTTAGGTTAAAGTGTCTTGATACTCACTCCAATCATAAAGTGGTTTTTTTTTTTTCTCTTTTGAAGGACAGAAGAAGCCTGATAGGTACAGTGAAGCTATTCCTTACTGTCATGTCTAGGAAATAATTTAAAGGAAAATGATAAAACAGTAACTAACTTTTTCAAAATTTCCCAGAATCCTAGGTCTTTACCTTTGGGCAATGTCATAGGCAGATAATACTTTGATACCATTTTCATCATATTTCTCTCTTTAAATTATTTCTTTGTTTGTTTGTTTGTTTGTTTGTTTCTTTCTTTCTTTCTTTTGGAATTTAGGATTAGATTTGTCTGTAAGGTCAAGTAATCAAATACGATAATAGCCAAAACAAGATAGAAGTTACCTCTCTTTTGCATAACGTAAGTCTAGAGATAGGTAAGCCAGAGTATGCAGGCCAGCCTCATGAACTACTCAGGAATTTAGAATCTAGCTTGCTTTTACCATCATCTTCAGCTCATGGCTTCTGCTTTCTGGTTCTCACTGTGACTGCTTGAGGTCCAGCCTTCTGCATTGTGCTGAACTCCAGCCAGCAGGAAGGAGGAAGACAGCTGCAAGAGGGCATGACTCCTCCCTGTAAGAAAAATTTGTGGCAGTCAGAAGTATTTTCAGTCAGTTCCATTGGTCAAAATGTATTCATCTCTAAAGTACAAGAGGAGGCTGGGCGATTTAGTCTTTTAGCATTGTAATTATGAAGGAAGAAAGGGAGAGGTACTTAGGGAAATCTGTGCCCTCTAACATCAGTTCTCTAAAGCTGTTAGTATGATGGAGAGGATTTTATGTGGTAAGAAGAATTTATGTAGCGTCGATGATTGTTGTCAGAAAAAGTTCAGGTGACTGTGTCTGTCATGCTCCAGTCTAAGAGGGTAGAGTATGAAATTTAGTCAATATCTATACCTGTTTAGCCAAGCTAAAAATTTAAGAACTCTGAAAACAGCCCCCTTACTCTTCAGCGAATTTTAATCTCCTGGAATAGTTTTCCCACCAATGCCAACCTTAGATGCTGAGGACCTCGAAAATTCATTATCATTTAGAAGAAGTTCAAATTTAAGGTGGGTCTCACCTGAGAACAAAATAAGTCGAGTTGTAATCTATGCTTAGGGGGAAAAAATAAAGAAATGTCATTCATAAGAGAATGTGTCTTTTTTCTTTTGTTAAGTTTCTTGGACATCAAACATGCTCTTCTGAGCATCCTGAATAATTGAGTGTAGATTAATAAAAATGTATTATTTTTATGTTGCCCTCAAAGTACAGAGGCTTAAAAAAGAAAGAAAGCTGAACCAAATAGATGTGGGATTTGTTTAAAACCAAAATGTTTTTTAAATGGTCCCTTTGGAAAGTATGTTGCTTTGCTGTATCTACTCCCTCGTGCTTGCACTCATATCGAAGGTTTGTGGAGCACCTCTGATTAGCCAGGCTCTTTTCTAGGAACTGGGGACCACAGCAAAGGAGATGTGGGATTTGTAATCCGGCAGGGGGACAGAGCCTAAATAAGTAATTAACTGCAGTCGTAATTAATTATAAAAGAGACATGTGGGGTGCAAAGAGAGCATACAAAAACATATAATAATGTAAAAAATTGGGGAAAGAAAAAAAAAACACTGATTAGGAGCAGCATGAAGTTGATGAAATGAGTGTATTTACAATCATGAGCTCATTGCAGACTATGTTTAAGCCAAAGAAACTATATGAACAGCGAAAGACTTACAACCAGGTTTCCCCAATCAGCTGCATCAATCTAGATTTCTTTGTGTCTGACTTAAAACAGAAACATTTAGAAAGTGGAGAGACCACAGTCAGAGAAATAATCTCCTAAAACCCTATCTATCCTCCTTGATTGATAATTCCACAAAAATTTAACTTTGTAGCATTGTCAAATCATATTTTTCTCTTTGTAAGAGTCAAGTATAAATGTCTAAGAAAGTCTAAAATAGTATTTTACTTCTTTATTAATACAATAGCGAGAAATTTCTGCTTCGATATGTAGTTTATCAGTATTAAATTTATAAACTTAATTCATAAGTAGAATAAAATAATAATGATCTTTTTAAAATTTATTTTTATTTTTTAACGTTTATTTATTATTATTGAGAGACAGAGAGAGAGACAGAGAATGAGCATGGGAGGGGCAGAAAGAGGAGGAAACACAGAATCAAAGCAGGCTCCAGGCTCTGAGCTGTCAGCACAGAGCCTAATGTGGGGCTCGAACTCACAAACTGCGAGATCACGACCTGAGCCGAAGTCGGATGCCCAACCAACTGAGCCACCCAGGCGCCCCAAAATCGTAATGATCTTTAAGGAGAGAGGGTGTAGAATAGGAAGGGCTCTACAGTGTTTCATGGATCGTTAAGTCACCAGAAATAAACATTAAAATGACATTCAGCTTTGCATTTATAACAACTCACCAAAATATAACATTTTGTGAACTTGATCTCAGGCTATTTAAAATAAGTGAATATGATCAAAAGCTTGTTATAAGATTAATTTTGCTTCTTTTGTAAGACATGCAGTCTAATTTTCTTTGTTTCTCTCCCATTCTTAAAAATTATTTGTCATTATTACTGGACTCTAGTATGGTAATACATCAAGGTAATAATATTAATAAGGATATATCTGTGTTGATTTGCCAGCTTTTACTTCAGAGACTGGAGTACTTAGGGTATAAAAGTCCATTGTAATTATTATTCTTTTTTAATTTTTTTAATGTTTATTTATTTTTGAGAGAAAGACAGAGCACTAGCAGGGGAGGGGCAGAGAGAGAGAGAGGGAGACACAGAATCTGAAGCAGGCTCCAGCGTCCGAGCTGTCAGCACAGAGCCCTACACAGGGCTTGAACTCACAAGCTGTGAGATCGTGACCTGAGCCAAAGTT
The DNA here is from genome assembly GCF_018350155.1 of Leopardus geoffroyi. Taxonomy (NCBI): domain Eukaryota; kingdom Metazoa; phylum Chordata; class Mammalia; order Carnivora; family Felidae; genus Leopardus; species Leopardus geoffroyi. Next base: position 134,229,181 of record NC_059331.1, on the reverse strand, counting down.
GGATGTTCAACCTCTTAAATGAGCCACCCAGGTGCCCGTCAATTGTAATTATTGATGCTACTCTATTTGACACGAACTTAAGTCTCCTATAATGATGCAGTCGGAAAACAGAAAGGAGATTGAACCCTGGATATGAAACAAGAGTGTGAGAGGAAGCAGAAGAATTCTCAGAGTTGTGACAGAAACTACACAGTTAACTCAAAGGCAGGGAAGATGCTGTCTGTAAAGCCAGTCTTAGGTGGGGGCGCGGGAAGAGAGAAGAGTATTACAGATACAGGAGAGCAGCCATGTAGGGCCCTGACCATCAGCTGCAGACTCTGAGGACCACCATTCATATAGACCATGATGTGTGGAGTCCATACCCTCTGTCATCTTTCCTGGTGTCCTCAACCCTGACAGTTAATGTCAGCGTCAGCTCCCTGCTCTGAGATCTCCAGAGAGAGGCAGGAAGGGAATGCAACGACAGAAGTACAGCAGACATCAAGAGTTTCAAAAACACTAAACACCACATTTCCAACATAGATTGTAGTGAAAGATTGTCAGAGGCAGACTTTAGTTGTGCATCTCAGTTTTATGTCTAGGAGATAATCTCTCCTCCCTAAGTGAAATTTTCCAAAACGGGCAACGGTTCTTACTGGAGAACACTAGAGAACATAAGTTTGAATCTGTATCCAAAGCCCAGTTGTAAGAAGTACAGTTATAAAAAGCTCAATTCTGTCCATTGACCTTTTACCTTTTAGAGGTCTGTGCACTCATTATTTGGCTATTGGGTGTAATATGGCTTTTATTACTCTGCAAGTCAACATTTAAGGGCAGGGCAAACAATCGAGAAGAATCTGTTGCCTCTGCTGGTAGAGATATTTTTGGAACTCTGTGAAAAGAAAACTCCTGGCTTCAGATTCACAAAATGCTCTTCTGTACATAAACGATTACACTGCATTTATTTTATGGACAGTGGGAAACTTAAAGCTCATCACCTTACTCTTTTTGCATTGGCTTCTGGGAAGCTCAGTGCTATATTTGTCATCTGCCTCTAGCAAATGTAGATGCCAAAAGAGATCCAATTATGCATTCTAGTCCGGCCTGTAGCTTTACTGATATCTTACTTTTATTTTTCCTTTGGTCCAATTTCCTCAACCATTTTTTAAAAATTCTTCTTATCATATTTTTGTAAACTATTCCAACATCATCATCCATCAGAATGAAATGTATATAAATCCATGATTAAAGAAGTGTAGGACTTCTCACTAAATATAATAAATACAGTAAATCTCAAATTCAAAGATCAGTTTACATCTTAGGGTCCATTGAAAGAAAAACATCATTATTTTTCTCACTTAATGTTAAAAATTTTCTTCTATTATCAATGATACAATAAATTATATACACATGTACATGTCCTTGGCTTCTAATCACAATTCTAAAATGCAAAACGATCTGAAAACCTTTTTTGTTTTGCACAAAACATCATTTGAACTGACATAAAACTAAAGTTCCTGAATTATCACAGGCAGTGTGAATATTCTGAAATTTCTCTGAATCATAAAATGTCTTTGATTATAGGGTGCTGTTTTAGGTCCTGTGCTGTGGAATATATGGCAGGTGCACACTATTTCCTTTATAAAATTGGAAAAATTATGACTACTAATACACATATGATTTTGGATCAGGGATTGTGGGCTTGTACACACAGATGTAATATTATCTGTGAGGTTTTTGAAGACTATTTTCGTCACGTGTCTAAAGCAATGTGAGGAGGCATTACCCTCTCTCCTTTATTTTCAAGTCATGATAATTTTTTAATAAGCAAAAGAGAGACGTCAAACCTTTTTAACCTTTGCAGTGTGAGTTGTTCTTACGTAGTTCTGTAGCTTTAAAGGCCACTTGCCATTCAGTACCCATAGAAGCGTTATACTTAACTTCTCACGATGAGGAGTTTTGCCCTGTTGCTTCTGTTTTGACCACGAAATATCTGGCCCATTGCAGCCCAATAAGTCCAGTAAGACATAACACCAGAAAGAAATGGCAGTGTCATTGCATACCAGAAAGCAGAGGTCCTTTTGTGATGAATGAGAAATATTCTACTGGTGCCACCAATAATTAGTTTTCTGAGAAACTGCATTAATTTATAAGACAACATAAAGGAATATGATGTAAGCTATTGAATTAGGAAAAAAAATTAAGAAGTAGGGTGCCAAGTTCAAACTTCTACCATATGAAGGGAGTGGGAGAGCATTTAATTTTATAATGGAGATAGAACTTTAAAAAATCAAAATTTTAAGCAATTATATGCACTTGACACTGTGCAGAGTACTTTACATTTATTATCTCATTTAATCCATATATCACACCTGAGATAGAAACCATTATTATTTGCATTTCATTGGTAAGGAAACAGGCTCAGGTAGGTCATTTAGGCAATAAGTAAGAGAGGCTTCTTTCTGGTTTAAGTCAGCCTCCCTCCCAGGTCATTATGCTCTGCTGAATTTATTCACCTTTGCTGTCTTTCAGTGAGGGGCTGGGAAGCATAGACAGGAAAGGAAAGAGTGATGTAATTGTGGCCACAGAGCTGGCTGTTGTTCTATCCTTGTTAAAAGGTGTACCATGAGTGACAGGTTCCTGACCCCTGAATAAAACACAGTAAACCTTGGTTTGAGAGCGTAATTTGTTCCATAAGCATGCTTGTATTCCAAAGCACTCACATATCAAAGCGAATTTCAAGAACCATTGGCTCAGTTGTGATCATGTGATGTTCGGCATCATGTACTATTCTTATTGCAAGATATTGCTCATTTATCAGGTTAAAATTGATTAGGAGCGTTTGCTTGTTTTGTGGAACACTTGCAGAACAAGTTACTCACAATCCAAGGTTTTACAGTATTTTGCTATCGTCTTGTCTACCTAATATCATGGAATATGATACAGAGAGGAGGGAAATCTATTTTGAATACAAGGAACGAATAGGTCTCTAGTACTCCTAGATGTTGGATCTGGGAAACAGTAAGTGGAGCTTGGGCTGGGACAAGTGTAGCTCATGTGATTTTATAAATGTGTCACCAGCTGCAGCCCAGGGAGAATGTATTGTCACAGATACTACAGGTTGTCTCGGTTCTTATTCTCAAACCACTGCTGCACATCCCACTTTACTATGAGGCTAGAAAGTCAAATACAATACTTGATTTTCAAGTCTCCTTTGCAGGTAGAGATACATGTGGGACCCAGTTCTGGCTAAGGAAGAGCTGGGTAGAAGTTTGCAGAGGGAGCTTCTCCTTCTAAATAAAAGGAGAAAGCTCTTCACCCTTCCAACTTCTTTTTCACCTTGGATGAACTTGGATGTTATTCCTAAACGTGTAGCAGACATGTTGTGACCAAAGGAATCAGAAATTCTGGCCAGCTGCCGCCTTCCTTCATATAAACTTTTCGTTGTTTAAATTTGAGGTCAGTTATTCAGTTTCTTGCATCCCAAGCCATTCCTAATTAACACATGCGTCATTTTATCGTTCTTCTTTTTTACAAAGAAAATTATGCCTTAGGTGATATTTCAGAAGTACGTGATAGTAAAGATTATGTGATTTCGTGTTGGCAGTTCCCAGTCCCCCGTGAACTGTGTACAGCCCTGTGTTTATGTTTTAGATACAACAGGTGTTTCCCCCATGCCCCAGACCTACTAGAGTCATCCTCTCTTCTGTGTCTTAGCTTAATGCTGTTGTTTCTGCTGGAAACCTTCGTGGTCCTTCTGAACTGTCATTTCCACGGTGAAGTCTTTTCTAGGTCTCCCAGGACCCTCCCTGCTCTGTTCATATTTTCCTGTACCTCCCCTTAACATTCTGTTTACACCTTTATTGTGATACTGATTCTTTGTATACTTAGACATGTGTTTCCACCATTAAACTGTGAGCTTTTAGAGGGCAGGATTCATGTCATATGTGTCTGACACACACCAGGTGCTCAGTAAAAATTTTGTTGCTGGATTTATAAGTTGATTAAATTTGTCCTCTGTGGAACCCACCTGAAACTTTATTCTTACCTTTTGGCACACGTCATTTACTTTTCTTCAAAACTGTTTTAATGTTTATTTATTTTTGAGAAAGAGAGAGGCAGAGACAGAGACAGAGTGTGAGGGGGGAGGGGCAAAGAGAGAGGGAGACTCAGAATCCAAAGCAGGCTCCAGGCTCTGAGCTGTTAGCGCAGAGTCTGAGGGTGAGGCTTGAACCCACTAACCATGAGATCATGACCTGAGCCTAAGTCTGATGCTTAACCCACTGAGCCACTCAGGCGCCTCATACTTACTCTGTAACTCAGTAGTGGGCTACTTGGAGGCATGAGTTCTGTGTTATCATTGTGTTTTGCACATATTTTTAAGCTAAATTCATATTTGATGAGTTGAATTGTACTGTTAACAGTTAATTCATTAAGCATATCTTAATCATCATGTTAATTGCAACTTCCCCTCTGGGGTGGGGGTGGGAGGAGGGGATGAGGGATAAGCCGTAAGTATCCATTTTACTGAAGAAGTTAAAAAAAAAAAAACCCTCCTTTAAGTTAAAACTGAAAAATTACTTTGCTATAAAAGGGAAACCTAGATTCCACATTCCTTGATTCAGAAGTGTCTGAAGGATAAAAAAGAAGAATCTGTTTTCAAGAACTTCCTAGTTTCCCCTCTCTAGTAGTCAGTCCAATTGAAGTGCAATTTAATAAGTTAATTGCAATATGTGATTGACAGAGGCAGGGGACAATGTCTGATGTGAGGACTTCTCTATAAAAAAATTATGATAATAACTAAGGATCCTATTATTTCATTAAGGGCTCTATGTCTTGGCTGATGCACAGCAAGACTTTCTCAGAATTTACCTTAGAAGTGATTGATATCAAGCCTGTATTCATCCATTATATCACCAAACCCGAAATGGAGGGAATGTTGATCAAGATCAGTTTGAACCTTAACTCTTATGAGTCTAAGGGTCTAAGTATCACATGGAAATTTGATGGACGCTCTCGCTTATCCTGCGAGATTTATTTAGGAACTGAAGCATAAGAAGGTAGTAAGCAATCATGAAATTCACTAGATAAAATAAAACTTACAAAAAAGCAGTTTCCATGATAAATGGAAAAGCAAAGAAAAAAAAAAGTCAGGGGGAGCACTTTCATTATGTAACAAAAATGCATTCAGAATAATGATTTAAAAAAACTCATAATTTTTAAATGTTTATTTATTGAAAAAATGTTTTAATGTTTACTTTTGAGAGAGAGAGAGAGAGAAAGACAGAGAGCAAGTCGGGGAAGGGCAGAGAGAGAGAGACGCACACAATCTGAAGCAGCACAGCCCAACACGGGGCTTGAACTCTCAAACTATGACATCATGACCTGAACTGATGTCCGATGCTTAACCAACTGAGCCACCCAGGCACCCCAGAAAACTCATAATTTTTTTAGAAGAGTTGTCTTTCTGGAAACCAGGAGACTTTAGTTTTAAGTAATTTTTTTTTTCTGAAATAAGAAGTTAAAATGAGGCTATACCAGAAGAATGCATTTATATTGATCTTTCCAAATGTCAGATAATAACTGAGATAGTTTAGACTTATAATAAATGTTCTTTTTAATTGAGTTTATATACTTTTTGAATTTTAGTAGCTTTGTATCAGTTTTCTAAAGTGATTTTTTCCTACATGTTAATTTTCTACAAAATGTTAAGTGGTAGAATATCTCTCAAATTTTTAACATTTTATAGGGCTTAAGAAAACATTTTATCGGATGTAAAACAACTGAGAAATATGAAAAGATTTTCCACATATTAAAGTATTTTTTTTCAATAAAATAAAAGGAAAAAATCATGTTGAGTGGTACTTAAACACAAAATTGAATTGTTATGTCAAAAAACTTTCTAAAAAAAGTGGAAATAACTCATCCTTCATTATGCAGCAAGATAGTTGCCTATTCATCTAACCTAAACATTTACAGTAATTGATTTATTCAGTGTTGAAAATCAAATCTATTGCAGTTCAGATAATTTCTCTGCATTAGGAAAATGAATAAATTAAAAGTGTGCTTCAGCAATGTAGTCCTCCTAAGCAGAGATTCCGCCAGCTCGGTAGAAGATGTCAAAACCCGCTGATAACTAACAGAGTCAACTCAAGTTTGTGTATCCCGGTCCAGTCTACCTTTCCATCAGGCGGTACATGTGGAAATAGAAAAGCAGCTCTCTAATTAATCAAAGTCAGATGTGCCTGAACGCCTGGAGTTGCTGCTGATCCTTGTCCCAGCTTCTCCTATGTTCTCGCTCTATGTTTTTACCTTGAAAACTTCTGCTCTGAGCTGGGAATGCCTGAAGGGCTTGCACGGTAAGTCAATGTGAAATTATCTCAGCAGGAAGAAGTTGCTTTTCAGCTTAAATGATTTAAGGCAGCAATTTTTCACACTCTCAAACTCTGACAAACGCCCAGATTGCCTCTCATGTCTGACTTCAAAATATTCAAAGAAAAGCTATTTTTATTAAAAACACTCTAGAGAAAATTGTATGTCACTTGTTCTCTGATATAACTTCATTTCTCCTGACAGTGACAATTTTCACCTCAGTACAATTTCTTTATTTTTTTCCAAAGCTAATTCTGCTTAATATTAGTATTTATACAAACTCATATCAACTTGTCTCTGTGAAATATTCAAAGGTGTCAGGTAAATGTTGCTCACTGTCATTCATCTTCTTTGGGTGTTCGAAATGATCAATCGATTTAAAACTACACTTAGTTACTTTGGATATTATTGTTTTATTTGTAAGGGAGAACTTAACAACTGTTAAAACCCTTCGTTTGACAAACCTGTCTGCAAACTGCAAGGATTTCCAAACTTGATGGCACGTGTCTGTTGCCAAAGATAGTAAAAGTTTACATTAATAAATCTATTTGTTCTATGCCTTTAAATAAAGCAGGTAATACAGTGCATGTTTTGTCTTACGCTGCTTACATGTTAATAAGATTACGGTGGATGTCATATTGCACTGAAACATCACATTTGCTTTATTATGAATGCTGGCAGTGCAGAAACATCACATTATAATCACTTCAAAAAAGAAATATATTCTGCATATTTTCATATGTGTTTATAATTCCACTAAACCTCAGCAGAATCAAACTCAGTAGGGACAAGAATGACAGAAGGTTTAATGTTCCAGAGCCTGCTGAAATCTTGGTGCATTGATATATAGCAGAATAGTTAATATGTATAAGGTTACTTGTGGCCTGTGACCTCAAAGCGTATCTTCTGGCCTTATCACATTTCCATGAGAAAAAATAACCAGTAGCATGTGAATTTTCCACAAAGAATTTGGAGCTTTTTTAAAGGGTTAATTTTATTTTTAACTGTGAAAGCCTGAAGTGAAGTGTTTATAAAGGTGATGTGAGCAGTAACCATTTTCCAGGTACTGTAGCAATGGAGCAATGGAGCCTTTTTAAATAAATATATGTACCGATTGCCTACAAGTATGCCTGTTATATTCCACCAAATGTTTCATTTCTAAATACAACCGGACCATTTTTATTTCATTTATATCTGTTACAAAGAAATCAAGGAAAGAATTACCTTGCAGCCGCCTTCTACACACAGTGCTGGGGTCAGGTCAAAGGAAGCACATCAAATACAGCAGAGAAGTACGTTTCATAAATTTCAATGTTACAACAATGCCATACACAGCTCCTACACCAGCCCCTGCCTGAGGACTTGTCATCTTCTCCTGTCTTTGACTTGCTGCATTGTTTTCTGTTTGGAAATCACGACTACTTTGATTTAACTTCCCTTCCTTGAGTTTTATTTACTACCGTTTTTAGCTCACTGAAGGGAAAAATGATTTATATTTTAAGATATATGTAAATATGACAATCTGTGTATTCCTCAGTATCGAAGAATTTTAAAGAAAATTTGCAGAAATATGATGGAATCCGTGCAAAGTTGAGAGTTTAACTTAAGCAATTGTTGAAAAGCCAAAACTTTACTGGCAGAACAACTTTGTGTGCACGTGTGTGTGTGTGCACACACACGTGCACACACACACACACGTGCACCCATGCATACATACAAGATTCCTCTCAGGAGGTTTTAAATAGCTTATTATGGGTTAAAATCTACTTGGCATTTAAAAATAATAAGAGTATTTAATAAAAATTTGCAGGCTAAGTATATTATTTCTTTTGCATTTTCAAAAGAAGCCATGCTGTATTATTGTTTAGGATTTCTATTTTTAATACAAGCAAAACGTTGATAAATTCAAAATGCTATGTTCATGAATTGGTTGATTAAATGCTTTGTTGTTCTTTCACAGTATGTGCATACAAGTGGAAAGAAAGTATAAGATCGATTTCTTACTAAAATATTTACAACTTTATCTCAATGTATATTTTAATATGGGAAAATAACACTTGTTTATCTGAAGTGTAGTTATCTTACATATATACCAGTGAGATTGTTATTGACCCAAAAGAGTATCTCACATTAAACTTTAGATTTTAATAAAATTTCAAAATGATGCTCTTCTATGTTATTTAGAAATTATATTATTTACAAGAGTACGTAATTTGCTAATTTAAGATCCTGCAAGTAATATTTCCAGTTGTTCATCAAAATAAATATTTTACTTTCTATAAAGGGTACCTATAAGTGGTAATATATAAATATATGAATTAAATCGTTATATTTGTATTTATTATCCATTTATATGTATCTAGCATTATATTGGTGGTTTTACCAAAACCACTCAGGAAAGTAAATTTAATATTTTTTGTTTCAGTTCTTTGAAAAATAAAACAATCATTTATTACTTAAATATGTTTTTTTCTTTCATCCTCAGTTTCTACGTGTATCGCATGTGAATAATTGTTTATGGAACATTTAAATATACAGTGTCTTAGTAAAAATTGGAAATTGGATGGAATGCACACACACAGCTCTTACATTTAGGTTTAAGAAATAATTCAGCCACACCACTGTAAGCAATCCTTGGAGTCTACCTTTGTCCCTGAGTCTAGTCTAAACATTTTTGTAATACAAAAAAAAAAATTATCTGGACTTTTTCAACGTGATCTGTGCCAAAAAATCAAGGAAAGTGATAAAAGCTGGAAGAGAGAGTGTGCATTAGTGAATATTTATATTGGCGAGACCTGAAAATTTTATAGAAGTAAAACAAACACTGTGGTTGCTTATTTCTGAAAGGAAATCGACCTCACTGAATTTCTTTCAGGAAAACATTATTGCCCAAAATGATATAAATCTCAATTGCTATCTCTAACAAATTAACTTGAAATGCTGGCAATGCCAGGGAGCTGCACTAAGTTTTCTCTTGTTTACTTTTTCCTAATCACCATAAAAATCCTTAGTGAAACAATTATTCTTAAAACAATCAGGACAATATATCTCTATAAAGGAGAAAATCGATTTAACAACAAAACTAGATTTATCTCTATTGATTAAGAGGCGTTCAGTGTAATTTTAGTGAATTATGCCTGGCTTTCATTTCCTAGCAGAAATTTTTCAGTGATGCTCGAAAGACAGATTACAAACTGCTGCATAATCTTTTGCGTGCTATTTACCTGCTGTCTTAATCACTGCTTAGAAAAAAAAAAAAAACAAACAAACACATATACAGGAGACTGAACCAAATATTTATTTTCTGTTACATGAAACAGTATTACTATTGTGTGTGACTTAGTTAATAGGACTTACCTAGCAACCTGATGTCATTTCTTTTTTTTTCAATTCATTAGTGAAGAAATCAGGTCTTTATAAAAGGATTCGGTGTTAAAGAAACAAATCCAAGTTCATATTATGAGAACAGAATTAGAAAGATTAAGAAATAACATAATTTTTTCTTCTTGAATGAAAGTATTTTTAAAGACATTATTAACACTTTCATATCTGAAACTTCTCAAGCAAGAAGGGAACAAAAAAGAATTGGAGGCAGATTAAGTCAAATTTAGTTATGCTGTGCTATATGCCCTATAATTTGTGTATACCATTTTGAGAGAAGCATAAAAAGATGACTGTTCTAAAAATATCTTGGAGATGGTTTTGTTGTTCACTTAAATACTTGGGTGAATGAATCATAGTGGCTCATATCTCTTTCAGCAGTAATAAAAATATCTAAATGTGTGTAGTCAATATATTCTCAGAATATTTCTTATTACGAAATATTATACATTTTACTCCTCTCCTGGAAGCATTAGAAAAGTTTATAAATAAAGCATTCCTTATTTAGAAAAAGTACAATTAAGAAATTCATATTCATGTAAGAAGTTTAAATAAAAAATATTCCTATATACATATAAATATAGATAGTTGAAAGATACTTCTTTGTAAATCTTAAATTGCATTTTAATAAACAAGTAAAATAATGCTATCTAGTCAGTAGATATCAATTCCCTTCTCCTGTTTTATAAATCATAAGTTTACTTTTATTATAAATAATGTAAATAATGTGACTGCTAAATCAAAAGGATGATAATAACATGGTTAAGATGCCAATGTGAAAGACTAACTCACTTTACTATTTTTAAATTTGGATTCAAATTTCAGGTCAGTTAAGTTCATTTTGCCATGTATTCTTAATGTGAAGTCCACGTTCCATAGCTGTTCAAAAAATAACTTTATTCTGTTACATTAATAATAACTTAATTGCTGTCTTCCACCGCACTTAAAGATACTGGTGGTTTTTTGTGCATTCCTGCAAAGGGGTGTTGATATTGGAAACTGTTATCTTCAATTCTAACTAAATTTATAAAAGCTTCGTTGACATAAATAAGACTCTAACATCAAAGCAAAACATTTTATGAAATGGAAAAGTTTTAATTCCTAACATTGAAGTAATATTCTACTATAATATTCAGTAATCATCCCTTTTAAGCCATTGACCCTTAATTAAAGCAAAATAAACAGAATAAATGAGTTTAGAATGTTAAGTATATATAAAAATACTTCTGTTGAAAATTGATATTCATGAATCACCTAGGCTAGTGAAAATAAATTGATCCTATAAATCTAGGCTGATTATAATTCTATTTATAACTTGTCATTCTGTTTTTCAAGTCTAATAACACTAATATGCATGTATTAGAGTATTCATTATGATATTGAACTATAACTTTCAAATTGGGCAAGTAAAACTTTTAGTGTACAATTTTCAATTAGTTTTCTTATAATATGAATAAGTAATCTAGGATATCATATTTTAGTGATGGTTTTCCCATTCTATTTTACAATTTTATGATTTCCTAGTAAGATAAGTAAGCATCATCAAATGTAAGTAAACTGGAGTACTTGTATACTTTATGTTTCTTTGAAAAAAATTGAACATAGAGCTTTTTATAAAAGAGGCAGTTCTTAAACTGAATTTTAATAAACCAATAAAATAATGTTATTGTTCAATAGGTAATAATTGCCTTTATATAAACTCAAAAATATTGTTTAGAGTGATTAATATACAATGCTCCATTATGCATCTGGGAGTGTTGATGCATAATTTTTAGTTCTAATGTTATTATGTAATTGAGAGAACATGTTCATTTGCTCTAATAACTACTAAGATGCACTTAATAAGATGAAATGTAATAATACTTGTAATTTAATCTATTCATGGAAGTAATTTTAAAAGTCTACCACTCTCCTTAATGTGGATAACATTCATAATTTATAAAGTGTTGTGATGCAGAATTGACAATGCCATTGTTTTTTTACACTTTGAGATGATTCTGCAGCCTTCATATCATCTGCATACCAACCTCAGGATTATCAAGGGCAAACAAAAGATAATTAACACCAGAAACAGGCAAATGCAGGAGCTATCGACTGAGGTTCTCATTTAATGCAAGACTTCTGAAAACCAGAAAATGAAATTATAGAAGAGCTTGTCTCTGAAAAAAATATTTCAATATTCTCTTCTTTATATAAACCTCCCCAACCCCACCTCAGTTTGTAGAAGTAACGTAACTGATGGCATGGTCTCAAGGTGATGTAGTCACCATGTATAACAGAGTTAGCAAAGGTCATTTTTTAAAGAGTGAATTTCAAAATGTATATGTTTTATAACTGTAGTTTCTTTAATATCAGTCGTAATCATGGGTTTATTTATAATGTGTGTATAAGAATAGAAAATAAACTACTTTCATAATAACTTCTATCATGTTTTCACATTTACTAACTAGAGTACGATAAGAAGGAATTTCATACAATTACATAGACTATTTTAATCTTAGTTACAGTTTATATAGCATAATATACAGATATTATAATGTGTTTAAATGATGGTTCCAGTTCATCAAAATCTTATTTGTATAAAATTACTGGTAGAGAATATGCTATGTTAACCTTGATTATATCACTGTCTTACTGCTTAAGTGAAATTATTTATATCTTCCCAACTAAACGCCCTTTAACTTTTCATAAATCATCACTATTAGTATGATTCACATATATGGCTATTTTCACTTTACAGTACAATACAGGGCAATCATTAAACGTTTTAAAAATTGAACTTCTAAAGTTCTAGAATAACAATTATAAAATTATATATGAAATAAAGTGAGTTCATAATAAATTCAGATGTTAAAGACTTTTTTAAATGTTAGGCTTCTCTGATAAAATATCATGTTATTAATAGTTTTATCTGAAGTATGTAAATTAGTGACAAGCCTCAAGAGTTTACAATCATAAAAGAATCATATTAGAACATGGCATTTATCACATAGATTTTTATATAACATGTATATAATTACAATGTAAATCTTCTGGAAATAATTATGCATTGTGGAGCTCTGATGTGACACAGTTGTTAGTTCATTTCCCAAACACCACCGTGAGGTATATATTCCATAAAACCTCTGAATTGGCAACATGATTGAGAATACTTTATTTCTTTGTGAGTTAATTTTTTTTCTTGTTTTATATTAATACCAGTTATCTGCACAACTTTCAAAAGGTGTCAAAAGACATTATATGTCATTTATAGTTTATTTCATTTCTACACAGAACTTGAGTTAATTGTGCTATATGATTACATATTAAAGTATCAAACCATTGTCTATAAAAGAATACAAAGTTTAAGATAAATTTCTTATACAACATGATTGTTAACAGAAACATTTGAGTCATATCTCCAGCTTCTTCCCACTAGCTCCTTCCCTCCCCATAAATGTTTCTTGTCCTATGTGCTAGGGCTGCATCTTTGGTTTTTTACTTACTCAACACATCTTCTCACACATCTCATTTAATGACCACAGCAAAACCAATCTTCAGCTAACATCTTATGTCCTGGAACTTTCTCCTAAAATTTAGGCCTAATAGGTATTTTCATCTAAATATTCTCTAAAATAAACCTGTATAAAATATCTATCATTTACCTTCCATTTTACTACAGTCTAACCAGTGACGTAAGCCAAGAATCTGTGAGTCATCCTTGATTTCTCTTTATTCCTTACTTAATCAAAAAGCCCCACTATTCTATACTATAAACATGGTCTTCATTCCCACTGCCACTTAGTATAGGCCATCACAATTTTTGACTTCCTGAGTTTTCTTTCTTTTGTTAAAAAAATGTTTATTTTGAGAGAGAGAGAGAGCACAATCAAGGGAGGGGCAGAGAGAAGAAGAGAGAGAATCCCAAGCAGGCTCCACACCAGCCACGAGTGCAGAGCCCAGTGCAGGGCTTGAACCCATGAGCCTTGAGACACTGACCTGAGCTGAAACCAAGAGTCGGACGCTTAACCAACTGATCCACTCAGGTGCCCCCCTACTTGTTCTTTCAATTTCAAATTTTACCCTGCCCATTCAGTCCTCTAAATCAGGATCAAACTTTTCTGGAAAGGGCCAGATAGTAAATATTTCAGGCTATGCAACCATATAGTCTCTGTTGCAACTATTCAACTTTGTAGTTCTAGCTGGAAAGCAGCCATTAACACTTGTAAAAAGATGGATGTGGCATGTTCCAATAAAACTTTTACCAAAAAAGGCAGCAGACGGATTTGGCAGGTCGGTTGTAGTTTCCTGATTCCTGCTCCAAACTGCCCCCAGAGTGAAACTTCTATATGACAAATCAGATCTCATGGCTAGTTTATTTATTCATTACTTTTCATCACTTGCAGAAAAAAATCCATCCTTCTTAGCATGGTACAAAAAAATCTGTGATACTGCTCCTACTTTTCACTGCCACTCCCTTCCCTGCACACATACTCAGTATTTCTTCATTCTTATCCATTTGTAGTTGCCCAGACCATCATTCTCTGTATCTTTGTGTCTTTGCACAAGTGATGGTCATTATATGGGATACAGGAGAACCTTTTATTCTTTGGTTTCTGCCTTTTTACTCAGGAGGACAAGCACCATGTTGTTTTTGCCTTTGTATCCCCAGTGCCTGGTCCAATGCCTGTAAGTAGTTTGTTGAATGAGTAATTGATTGAATAAATAATACAATTTTATAAAGTACATGGATTTTTAAGTACTATTTTTATTTTTATTTCAACCACTCAAATTAATTAACACTCTAAACTTATGTAGTCAGAAATAGTAGTGCACATGTTAGATTTGGACAATGACCATTCCACTGAAAAATAGAGATGCTTTTCCCCTCCCCCTTTAATATAAAATGATTGATACTTGATATTTAGTATTATATAATACTACATATAGTATTACAAGATTACAAAAGTAGAAGTTACTTTTCTTCTAAGACTACAAAAGTAGAAGATAAAAAATTGAGGAAGGGGGCGCAAGAGAGCCATTTTATAAGCTGTCAAGCAATGAGTTTCAGTGTCACTTCTGTCCCTCTGAATAAGTGTGTGTGTGTGTAAATATATATGTATACATTTATCATGCATACTTGATAGATTTTTCGAAAGCTAATAGTGTAAATGTAATGCTAAAACGATGCATTACTTGACCTCCTTTTAAGAAAAAAAATGTTATTTCAGGATACTTAGTGTCATGGGTTGATCATTATAAAGTTAAGTCATAGAATTAAAGATGTGAGAAGGTGCCAGGTAATACAGAATTCTGGGCAAATGAACACTCTGTAGCTGAAAGTAGACTATGCTGGGAATATTACAAATACACCAATCCCTGTGTTAACTGAATTTTTTCAAAAATGTTCTTCTTAATAAGAACAGTGTTCTTAGGCAATGGTGTTGCCTTTGCATATAATTCTAGATAATGTTAGTTAATAATTTAGTGATTAAGATCTATGATAAGTCCTCATTAAAGAAGATATGCTAAATTACTGTCAGAAAATATTCACACTTGAGCAAAATGCAGAATTGTTCGTTAATATATAAAATATAGTATTGTCAATTGGTATTCTATATATTTTTATTAGTATATATGCTTACTTAAAAAATTATTACATATAGATCTATTAATAAACTTAAAGAGACCTGTAAATTTAGGTGTGTAGCCCCCGCAGAGTGACTCTGGTGACTTGAACAGTTTATTTAAGATAAATAACCACTGATTCCATTGCTTAATCATACATCTGACTATATCAAATAAGTTGAACTGTTCTTTTAATTTTGTAGTGTTAAACATTAGTCTAAGTCAAGACACATAACAAAGTACATAACTGGTTTAACTATTTCTGATAAAATGACTTATAAACATACTGATTTGGTTGAATGGAAATATTTACCTAAATCTAAAGCTATAGTCTTCTCAGTTTACCTGAAAAAATTTTCAGTGAAGGAGATTTTAATTATGTATATATTTTAGTTCTCTTTAAAAATGTATCATGGCAGTTAAATATGGCCACATATTCTTTGACGTATGTCCCTTCAAGAGATAGGTCTGTTTTCTCTCTCTTGGAATCTGAGCTGGTCTATGACTGCTTTGATCAAGAGAGTATGTTGGAAACAATGCAATGCTATTTCTTGGACATGACTTTAAGAGGACTGGCAGTTCCACCTTGGTTTCTTAGAGTCCCGAGTTGCCATATAAGAGGTCCAATTTATGTAAGAAGTTCATGCTGCAGAAACCATGTGGAGAGGCAGTGGGGATACACTGAGAGGAAGAGTGGTGCTAATGAGTTCAGCCCTCCAGACATCCTCATCAAGGTTCTGGAGGGTAAATGAAGCTATGTGGGGCTTCCAGAACAGAGCAGTTACTGGCAGAATACTACCAAATGACCTCAGTGATGCCAATGGAGCACAAGAATTGCTCAGCTGAGACCTATCAAAATTTGTGACCCACACAATCATGAGATATGACAAAATAGTATTTTGGGCTAACATGTTATGTAGCAATAGATAACATAAAACAGACACTTAAGCATCTTAAATACACAAATCATAATTTATAAGTAATTACTGAAATTATAGGATTAAATACTATAAAATGACTTTTATCCATGCAATTCATACAATAAATAGCTATATCTTAGTTCAAAACAACCTCATTTCTCTATTTTAAGATACTAAAGAACTTGGATGAATAATAACAGTTATTTAACAGTTATTTGCATGATCTTTTTACTCAAAAGGAAGATTCCTATCAAAAATTAAGTTGAACATATTTTATTTATTTAGAGATTTATCTTATTGAGCATTTGGTGTAGATTATCTTATCCAAATGATTCATATATCCCCCTAAGTTAGGCAGGCAAGTATCACTATTTTCATTACAGACGTGGAAAAACAGGGACTTATAGAGGATATGGCTTGCTTCAGATCGCCCAGGAAAGTGAGCAAACCCATTCTAGAATCCAGTTTTCAGAATCCATATTCATTTCTAACTTTATCTGCATTGTGTCTAGTATCAGGCAGCCTATACATGAAACTTCTGTGCCAACATTTTGTGTAAAGTCTGATACATCTCTCAGGAGAGATACCAGAGAGTTTCCTTATTAATAAGTTAACTTACAAGATTTCTTCTCACAGTGATAGAAATTTTCTGTCTAGTCAGAGGACACTTTTTAAAGATAATTTTAATGCTGATATATTAACATATGGAACTGTTTTCAGACTAATTATCAGGGATTTTGAAATAGTAACTTAGTGTTTTTAAGCAAGGTATTTATATTTTATTTCTATGTTTACTGAATGTGAATTTCAGGATTTCAAAAGTTGGGCCTGATTTTCTCCACTAGTTTTCTTTAAAACGGTATGATGCTCTCTGTACTATATTTATACACGCAAAAATCAGCCAACATGTGAATTAGTCAACTACTGAAACAGGTTGTTTTAGTGTTATAGACCTAAGCTATAAATTCATATCATCATCCAATTTTCTTCTTGGGTTCTTTTTACCTTTTTTCCCTTAAAATTTCCTTCTAATATCCCTAATTATTCCCACTGTACCAATATTTTTAGAAAGTGATGTTCTTTCTCATTGTTCACATTCCTTAAATATCAGTAAATTATCATCTCTACCTCTAAGCACTGCTTCGCCATGTTCTATCAAGTGAGATCCTGTAAGCTTTCTTCTTTAATTACTGTCACCTTTTCTCTTAATCGTTTTGAATTTTTGAAACTTTTTTTCATTTCCCTTCTCAAATTTGGATACCTAAAATTAAACATGCTGTTCAGCGAGTTTTTTCACTGTAGCCTTATTCATCTCTTTACAGTATTAATCACAAGATTATTTGCCACTTTTAAGGTTTTCATTTTCAGTCACGTCCTAGTTATGATACCTTCAAAATAATTTAATTTCCATAGTTTAAGTATAAGCCTTCAAGTCCATATTAACTCCTTGAATGATAAAGTTTACACTGTGCTAAGGCATCAGTAAAATAAATGTTTATGTGACAAAAAAAAAAAATGGGAAAGATTTCTAAGAAATCTGAGAAATACCTTACCTGAAGTTTTCTGAAACAAAAGTTTATGAATTGCTGGACAGTGAATTGTGTGTCAGGTTATTGGCTTATTTCAGTCCTAGAGAAGTTGCTTTTTTAAAATATTCCAGAAAGGCTGATTGTCTTAAGATAGTTGCTTATGTGTATTACAGGGAACATACACATTTTAAAACTTAGCTCCTTTTTGTGGTATATGAATGCATATGTATTTGGCTAATGTATATAATTTTCCCTCTCCTCAAGATAATAGTGACAAAAACAAAACTGTGGCCCTAATCTGAATAATATTATAAACAAAAATAAGTGTAAATGCATTTTTACACTTCGTTCACTGGTAACGAAGGCAAGACATGCTTCTGGTCATCTTCCCATAAAATTTTGTGCCTGTACACTTTGTCACTTGGCTGCTCTAATGATATTTCTTTAATTTTAAGAATTCAAATAGAGAGGTGCTATTAAATATTTGGAGGATGTTGAGAAGTTGGACACAATATAATAGTGGGAAGAATGGATGAGCATTCTACTTTCTAGGAAAATAGTGTTTCAAAATATTCTGCCTACATCAAAACATTTTCTTGCCTAAATATTTTTTAAACAATTTTGCATTCTGGGGGTGTTTTTTTCTTCATATGTATTTCTTTTGGGGAGATGGTATTCATTTGGGTAAGCAGTGACTACTGTCAAGCACAAAACTAAATAACAAAAAGAGAAGTTATAAAACTAAGAAGATACGTTACAAAAACCGAAAGCAGCATTTATTAGACTTGACCCAGTTAATCCGAATAGAAAGTAGATTCTACTTTTTCTTTGGTTTACCAAATCTCATGTATAATTGTGGACCTGTGAGAGCAAATCAAGTGGCCTCTAGTGAACTAAAAGTCCTGTTTGTTCATCCCTGGTTCTCCTCAAACTTTCCAGTAGTTGTATTGACCAGCATGAAACTAGATTCTCATAGGGCATACATTTCATGAGGATAGTGATTTTGTAAGAATAACAGCTGATACTTACTAACAATCATTAACTGAGTAAGTGCTGTGATAAGTACTTACTGTGTGTTAACGCACTGAATCATCATAACAACTTTGATCATTATCATTCTCAATTTATAAATGAAGAAACTTAGATCCAGGGAGGTTACGTAATGTTCTACTGCCTGACTGTCAGCGATGTGTGGAGTTGGTAACTAAACCCAGGTGGTCTGGCTTCAGTCTGTTTTAATTACTCTGGTGACTTGTTTTAAACTTGAGAGTGCATCAGAATCACTTTGAGGGATGGGTAAGACACAGATTTCTGGGCTTTGCCCCCAGAGTTTTTGATTCAGTATGTCTGGAGAGGGGACCAAAGCTTTCTATTTCTCACAAGTCCCCTGATAATTGTGATGCTTCTGGTCCAGAGCCCACACTTTGAGAACCACTGTGTCACACTATACCAGCTCTTAGGAATTACTCTTGACAAGCCAGATAGCATATAATTTTAGGTTCTATGAAATTTTGCTTTAAGGATTTTTAATATTTACCTTGATCAAAGCAAATAGTGGATCAACTTGCAGTAACGGTATGTTATAATTAAGCTAGCCATTAGGAAAAGCAAGCAGGAACAAATTCATTCATTCAATAATCATTTATTTAATTGCCAATCATGAGTTTAGGGGCCTGAAATATAATTATGGAAAATTTATTGACCTTGCTCCCAAGAAATTCACTTTAAGGAGACATACAAACTAATAATTCAAAAATAGTGTAGCAAGTGTTGCAGTGGTGAGGCAAGAGGGTGTGAATTTAAAGGATCAGAAAGTTAGAGAGGGAGAGAGCCAAACCATAGGAGACTCTTAAAAACTGAGAGTAAACTGAAGGTTGATGGGGAGTGGGAGGGAGGGGGAGGGTGGGTGATGGGCATTGAGGAGGGCACCTGTTGGGAGGAGCACTGGGTGTTGTATGGAAACCAATTTGACAATAAATATCATATTAAAAAAATAAAGGTAATTATATCAAAAAAATAAAGGATCAGAAAAAGTTTCATGGGGGAGAGTTATTGAATTGTCTTAACAGTGGTGCATTTTCTGGTGAACAGGGCACATGCAAAGTTACAGAGATGAGAAGAGCATGTTGAATATTGGAAATTATTAAGAATCTGGTTGACCATGGAAGCATGATGACTTTGGATGAGAGACCAGTGAGAGGTTTTAAGCAAAAGATAGATCAATGGGTTTTCTTGGAGGTAATTCTGGCAAATGCAGAGTTAACAGTGATAAAACCTAGAAGTCATTTGGAGGACAGTTTAAAGCAAGGGACCTTAGAGGCAAGGAGGCCATTCCAGGCAGGAAGGGTTGTGGTAGTGATCTAAGATACTAGCTATGGGGTTAAATGGAAAAGAATAGAATAGATAAATAAATCATGCCTGCATAGTGCTATTTTAAGTATGCACATATTTTAACTCAATCAATACTTAGAAGAAACCGGTGAATTGGGTGCTATGATTTTCTCTGTTACACCAATGTAGAAACTGAGGCAAAAAGAAACCATCATTTTCCCAAGGTCACACTGCTTGTCAGTGGTAGAGCCAGGCTTTGAACCCAGGCATTCTGGCTCCAGAGTCTACATTTATAACCAGGGCTGGTGATGGACTGGATAGGAAAACACCTAGTGAGGAAAGCACCTAGCACATATTTAGGTCAATAAATATGTCACAATATCCAGTAGTTATAGCCTGGCCAACTAGTCCATTCAGGTGACGATCTAGTGGAATTAATAGGAAACTATACATCTGTTTCAGCAGGTTTCCTTTATTATGACTCTAAAAGGCTGGAGTGAACATGATGCCTAACAGAGAGTGAGACAGACGTCTCCACTAGTGCCATTATCATGCTAGCACAGGGACAGCACATCTTCCTCTGACCTACCACTCTAAGGTTACAGTTCTGACAACA
This sequence comes from Leopardus geoffroyi, assembly GCF_018350155.1. Classification (NCBI taxonomy): domain Eukaryota; kingdom Metazoa; phylum Chordata; class Mammalia; order Carnivora; family Felidae; genus Leopardus; species Leopardus geoffroyi. Next base: position 134,208,446 of record NC_059331.1, on the reverse strand, counting down.
ACTATTAGCTTAATGCTGGGACTCTCAGCCCCGCTTCAAATTTTGTTCAGTCAACATTTACCAAGGGCCTGCCATTTATTAGACATTTTTGTAGGTAATAGAGGTGTAGAAATGAAATAGGTATCGTCCTGGCTTGGGAGAGTCAGATATGCGTGTGTACATTTCATTATAATGTAGTGCAGTGGTAAGGGGAGTGTAGGGAGCTACCAGTCATTAACAGGATCAGGTTCAAGCAACACTCTGGAAGTATGGCCACAGCTACCAAACTTTTTATCACTGCCCCTCTCTTTCACAGTGAAGAAAAGCAAAATGAAATTGAGTAAAGGAAAAGGAAAGGGAGGAATTGTCATTGTAGTTTCTCCAGTCTGGTAGACTTTACAGTATCAGCTCTGAGTCACAAGCTCGTCCCTAGACAACGAAGTAGATCAGTGTTGTAGGAACAATATTAATGCATCTCCAACACTGAAATCTATTGAAAAGACATACCCTTCTTCAAAAGTAAGACAAAGGTACAACTTTGTAGCTTTAGTCATTTTACCATCTGGAAAGGAAATGCCTCCATTTACCAGACCTGGCTAAACATCCTTAACAGGGAAGTTACAAAACAGGCCAAAAAAAAAAAAAAAAAATGTACTTAGAACTTTCTTTTAGATACTTGTTTCTGTGGCTTGAAAGTTCCGAGGGAATTTTTAGGAGTTACAATTGAAAATATAGAATATCAACGAAACAGTTTCATCAGATAAGAATACACAGAAGAAAACCTTGCACAATAAATCTCTGACTCTAATGAAGGAAAAATGATTAAATGGATTTGCGTGTTGTTTTTAATGGACTATGGTTAGATACCGTTCATCACATGACTAAAAAGACAAATGGTGCTATTGAAAATACTAAACTTTAAAAAGTCATTTTCTTTTCTTCAGTAACTAAAAGAAGGTAAGGAAATATTTTGAACTTTCACACTCTTTGGAATATATTCTGAAGCCTCAAGCCTTTAGCAATTTAGAGAATTCTGCAGATCACAGAGAGCAAAATGAGAATTGAAATCAAAACAAATGCACTTCATTCCAAAACACAAAATTTATTCCTAACATTTTATTGAGGGCAATTGTCTTAAATTCTCAACAAGATTATGTAGATTTTGCATTTTCATTGGATTGTATTACTTAAAACCAACCTTTTGATACTGGAATCTATTTGAGAAGCAAAATGAAACCTGCCTCATTTTCACGAGCATTATTCCATTTGTAGGTAAGCTATGAAAATTATCGGTATTGTGAAGTATTAATTTACAAGTTATATATGATTCTTATATGACAGAGGAAATATTTCTCATTTTAAATTTCAGCAGTTCAAATTTAGCATTTCAAACACATAGAGCATGCACAATTATGGCAAATATTGTGTGGAAACATAAGAAATTACATATCAAAGTGAATTTTATGAGATCTAAATTTTCTCCCATATAAACCTACTTGAATGAATGAAGTTAATAATGGAGAATAAGGGGGGGAAAGCAAACTCCAAGCTCTGATGACAGTGAATATGTTATAATCAGTTAATACAGTTTATTTTTCTATTCAAAACTTTAAAAAATTAAAGGAATATCTATTTATTCCAACTTGGAAAAGGAACATCTCCTCTCCATATTTCCCCGAGGTGTAAAAAAATAATAAATCGCAAATTGGCCCTCTCAGTCTAAGGAATACAGTTTCATAGTTATAGAATGTTCCCAGTAGCAAATGTGCTTCGCTGATAATTCTGCGGGACATCGAATCTGGCTCTTCACATTTACAGGGCGAGAAGTTCACAGCACTGTAGGTTGAGAGCACCCCAATGAGGCACTTTAGGGGCAGACACGCCCAGGCTCCTACTTTTCCTCGATGATCTTCTAAAGAGGATCGCCATCGCTCGGCCCCTGGCTTGCTCTCTCAGCTTCTGCAAAGGCATCTCCCCATCTCTTTTCCCTTCCCTTCCTTTCCATCCCAGCGCAGCCCTAAACACACACACACACACACACACACACACACACACACACCCTTAGGATCCCGCCCCGTCCCCTGCCTTCTCCCCGCCCCTTCTCTGTCCTGGTCGGCTCGGCTTCCCTTCCCGCCAACCGAGACGCCAGCTCCACGGATTCTACAGGGAGCCGAGCGTCCCAGGGAGAAGTTAACTTGGAGGCGCGCGAGCTGGTACTGGAATCTCCACGGAGTCAGTAGG